>NW_011344114.1:0-2053 GCF_000735185.1 Notothenia coriiceps
AGTTGCATATTTGCATAACGTATTCAAGTGTTAGCATTTAGTGCAATAGTAGCTACAGAACATGTGCTGTCTAAACTGTACTGTATCACATAGCGTTTCAGACACACAAACTTTTCAACTTTCAAACTAAACGGCGCTCCCAGCGCACGTACCGGCAGTGATCTACAGCAGTGGTTTTCAACCAGTGGTACGGGGACAAACTGTCTCGCTCTCGTAATGTCTGTCTGTCTTGCTCTCGTTCTGTCTCTCGTACCACTCTCGGTTCCACTTTTACTTTTGCGCGCTACCTGTCTCACTCTTTTCCGGCCTCCAGCTTTTGCTGCTGGAGCCCGCCGCTTAAAGGTGGGGGGCGCGGACCGGCCATAGAGCCCATAGAGTTAAAGGTGGTGGACTGTAACCTGTAAAATCCATAGATTTAGGAGGTCCCCTAGTGGCCGTTAGCTGTAAAAATCCATAGATTAGCCGCACCGTTATATAAGCCGCAGCGTCGAAAAATGGGAAAAAAGGCGCGGCTTATAGTCCGAAAATTACGGTAGATCAGGTACGAATTGAGACGTCATCTTTGAATGATCTGAACTAACCATGCTAAATATTCTTTAAACATAAAAATCAAAGTGACACGATGATGCCAGGAGGAGTAAACTATTCAAAACCCAATGAGATAAACAGAACGTCAATGCTGCACATTCCCCCCCCTCACGTGACGGAGGCTCCTACCTTCTCCTCCGGCGGGGCTTCCTCCTCCAGGCTGTTCAGGGCGTTCTCCACCCTCGCCAGCCTCCCAGACAGCGACAGCAGGAGGCTCACCACTTTATCCAGGTCTCCCACGAACATGCAGAACTTATCGAGCTGGCTGGCCTGACAGATTCTCTGCACGGTGCCCTCCACCTCGCAACCCAGAGCCTCGTTGTCCTCCACGTCCTCCTGAAGACTCCTCCGGGCATCTCGAAGCACCTCCAGCTTCCTCGCCAGGCTGGAAATCAGCTCTTGCTGCAGAGAAAAACAAACATGGAGCATTCAGAGTCAGACAAGATGAGATTGACTTGATTGACACTTATTTGGGAGATTTTAGCTTTTTAAAAACAAGGCGTTGCACGTAATGTGACACGAACAGAGTAGAATATAAACAAATACAACATCTCAGAAGTTGAATAAACACAATGAAGCTATAGGATATTATTTACATTAAAGGTGGGGTAGGTCATTTGAAAATACACAGCCGGACAAAATCTTCCACTTCCTCACAGAGCCCCTCCTCCAACACACACGAACGCGCACATGACCAATAAGGGCACAAGATAAGTTTGTGCACAGATGGAAGGCTGACAGGCAGGTAGGCCATCCAGTTACTTTAGCCGGCTCAGATGATTGGTCGTGCTTTTTACAGCGCTACAGCTTCCACAGATCACATTTATTATGGATTTATTCTCAAAGCACTTGTAGGAGCCATGAAACTTGTTTAGTAATCCTTTATGTTTTAATATAAGATATTTGTTTGATCACTATTGATTGGTTGGCTTGGGTCACAGGTAGAGATGTCCCAATCCGATCACGTGATTTTTAAAAGATCGGAATCGGGAGAAAAAAAATCGGGATTTGATTTTTTTTTTTTTTTTAAATACTTTTTTTTAAATTTTGTATTCAATGTTACAAAACAAAAATGACCATGTTCAAGTCTTAAAGTCATCCTGAGGCCTTAGTTTTGGTTTCAAATTACAGAACATCATGTATGTGTTGCTTCTTTGGGGCTTGTTTTCATAGACCTCAAATCTGGCAACAGAGTGGGCGCAGTGTCTAATTGTAGCAGTAAGCTAACGAGTACTGAAAGCTTTATTTTGTTTTGATCCAATGCTGCACAACTGAACTGATCCAATGCTGCTGTGAAAGAAAGAAGCTATATCCATGTTGGATAGAATATCCAATTTAAATAAAAAAATAACCTTAAGGGACAACTTGAATGCTTTTTTCTTTTTTTTCTCTTAATGCATTGCATAAAGATCGGATCGGGAAAAATCGGTATCGGCAAATTGTCAAAATCAAATGATCGGAATCG
>NW_011344115.1:0-3440 GCF_000735185.1 Notothenia coriiceps
AAAAGCAAACATTTATCTGGGTGGACTCTGCAAATTAGTACCGTTTATCTAAATGGCTGATGGGGGACTGTTATTATTTGTGTTCAACATGTAAGAAGTAGAAAGTACAGGTATTTGGGTTCAAAATGTAAGAATTAGAAAGTACAGGTATTTGGGTTCAACATGTAAGAAGTAGAAAGTACAGGTATTTGTGTTCAAAATGTACAAATTAGAAAGTACAGGTATTTGTGTTCAAAATGTAAGAAGTAGAAAGTGCAGGTATTTGTGTTCAAAGTGTAAGAAGTAGAAAGTACAGGTATTTATGTTCAAAGTGTAAGAAGTAGAAAGTACAGGTATTTGTGGTTCAACATGTAAGAAGTAGAAAGTACAGGTATTTGTGTTCAACATGTAAGAAGTAGAAAGTACAGGTATTTGTGTACTGATACCAGAAACATTTACTCAAGTACAGTCATGAAGTATTTGTGATCCACTACTTCCCACCTCTGAAGTAAACACATTCAAGAGGGAGATGGAAGATGTAAAAAAAGCAGGATGAGATTTGGTGGCTTGGAGCCGCAGAACGTCCTGAGCATATGGGTCTCACTCAGCTCAGGTTTAGTAGTATAGTATCAGCAGTAGCCCAAGGGTTGGCACTGGTGTTCGTCCTGAAAGCAGATGGGAGATTGATGGGAGGACCGAGTGAAGACGACATGCTCTGCCTCAACTCAAGTACCTCGCTTCACTGCTCTTAACAGCACATCGCTTAGTGGTCATATAGAGGGAGAGGTGTGTGAATGCAACCTGCTCTGAATTAACAAATGGCTCTAATTACCGGCCGACAGCAGGTCCTTCCACCTCGTGAGTCTGCGAGTGTGTGCTCCTGGAGACTTTAAACTGTGGGAAGAGGTAATTAGCCAGGTGTTTATATTTTTTATGTCACAGAACTTCAGAGAGGTGGAGTTGATATCAAAACAAAGTTAAAGTTCAAAGACACACTGGTACGTTTCGGCCTCACGGCTGGTGTGACATTTTGCTACCTCGTTATAATTATATCACGTCCTTGGCAGAAAAACTACATTCAGAGCAAGGATACAAGATTTTGGTATATTTTTAACTATTCATACTGTTTTAGGACACCTGTGCCTTTATTGTAGAGACAGGAATGAAACAAGGGAGACAGAGGGGATGACATGAGGCGAATTGTACATCGTAATGTTTTAGAATTGTCTGTCTCTCAACCTTGCATTTCTACAAATACATTTTACTTACAGATCTAACTTAGAGCTTCCCGACATCAGACAAACTGGGTTAGCGACCGGCTGGTGAACTTAGAGAAGCTGCGGCTAAAGAAATGGAGATGGAGGAGATTTACAAACGAGCTCAAACGAGAGTAACGTCTATTAATGTAGGTGGCGGAAAACGAAGCTGGGTTTAAAGCAGATCCAACTCCAAAAATGAATCACGAAGCATTTCTGATTTGATTTGACCTGTGTTTACTTTGCACTAATTGAAATTCAGGCAGTGCCCTAACAGACTGCACACCTCCAATACAGACTACCTACTTAGTTAAAAATCATTATGCTTTTTTAAGGAGGCGAGAAAGGGAGCGATGAGGGAAAGCATGCACCACTGACTGAGCCAAGTGCAAGGTGATTACTGCAGATGAAGCAAATCAAATTTTTTGGGAAACCACTTGAGTTAAATTCATTGTGAGAGGCAGTTAAAATATATACCCCGCAAGAAGAATAAACAAAGGTCATGCTTTATGGATTCACAAGTCCAAATCCGTGGCAGCTACATGTGTTTTTTGTGCAGCGAGGTGTAACAAGAGAGATGATATCTCCCCCCCCCCCCGCAGGGATAACTATCTGCAGCAGCGAGGAACACAGGCACAGATCCAGGCAGGAGGCAGTAAGGAGGCAGGATTAGGAGGGGAAACAGTGCTGCAAAAGGAATAACAATGTGTGATTGCTATACTGTATTTCCCAGAGACACAAAGGAGGGGAAATAACACAGCAGTGATTTTAAAGTCTGTTTTTCAACCACCATCATTACCTTAACGTTCCAGTAGCATTCAGCACTTCTGCATCACTTCCAGTATCCTCTGTGTCATAATTATATGTTCCTAACACTGTGCAAAGCAGTCTGTTATCTAAACGCTGAATACATCTATCCTCCGTGGCTTCCTTCCAGCTGAATTCCTTCCTCCTTCGCCCCGGTGCTGAGCAAACGTAATTAAAGCAGCGGCAGGATGGCTAAGGCTGAGCTTAACACAATCCCTACGCCCCGGTCCCCCATGCTAATGTGATGGGATGTTTGTCGAGTTGTCCCTTATTGGCTCGTTAAAGACACGAGAGCCCGGAGAAAGAAAGATGGAGGAGGGTAGAGGGAGGAAGGGGAAGTTAAATATCAAAACTGGAACTCTCTTCCCACTCAAATCAAAGACATACATACATGTACCACCTCTACAGCTCACTTAAAAACACGGTTCACTGAGAGCTAACACACTAACCTGTGTTGAACATGGCGTGTCTGTTACATGTTGTGATCATTGCTGTGATGTGCTAAATGTGACATGTATGTAGTAACGTGGCTGAACCTGTCTCTGCGGTCCTGCCCATACTTGCTAACCTTGAGACCTCAGAAATCGGGAGCATTTCAAAAATGGGGGGGGGGGTGCTAGTTTATCGCCGGAGCTGTTAGATTAACATTAACATGCTTACTGTAGTTGTAAATGCACTGCCTTGCGGCCTGTAGCACCATCCTTGATGGAGCATATGTGTGGGCAGGAAAGGAGTGAGCAGAGAGTAGAGTAGTTGTCGATTCTTGTTCTGTTTTCTGTGACTATCCGCCTCACCCTGTCAGACTTTCAGTTGCGCTCTGCTAAAGAGACGTGTTACCATGGAAACCAAACAATGGTGTAGCTGTATTAAAGTCCGAGTGGAAACAGTCCTGAGTAAATCTGATTTTGTCAGAAATCGGAGAAATCGGGAGAAATATGACCCCGGGAGGAAACCGGGAGAGGGCAATGAAATCGGGAGGGTTGGCAAGTATGGTCCCGCCTGACTCTCATCATACTACTTCCCTGAAGGCTCCCACAGGATTGCTGACATCTTCGTGGATTAATCTTCTCATTACAGACACATGCATTTCCAAACATTTGGACTACCTACGCTGTAAAATGTATTATCTCTTCAATTTACACACGGCATCTATTGCAGGTCTGTCCGTCCTGGGACTGTGGGGTTTGTCTCTGGAAGTGTTTCCTTGTACGATGTGAGGGTCAGAGGACAGAGGGTCTAAGGTCAGAGGGTCAGAGGACAGAGGGTCTGAGGACAGAGGGTCTAAGGACAGAGGGTCTAAGGACAGAGGGTCTAAGGTCAGAGGGTCTAAGGACAGAGGGTCTAAGGTCAGAGGGTCTAAGGACAGAGGGTCTAAGGTCAGAGGGTCTAAGGTCAGAG
>NW_011344116.1:0-1814 GCF_000735185.1 Notothenia coriiceps
TTCTACTTTTGAAGCTTTGACGGAGGCGTCAGCCAATCAAATCCCGCGTATGCAATTCTGCCAGTACAAGCGCTAGCCAATCAAACCGCGTGTATGTTTGGAGAGGCATACCGCAGTTCATTTCCCATATGTCAAAAAATGGAGGAGAAAACTCTCCAAAATGTACGAGAGGTAAAGTAAAAGAAGGAACATTTATGTATCTGTTTTGGGACTGTGATCTCTTGAAACATTTCTGGGATTCGATTCATGCTCTCACAAAAGCCGTTTTAGACATCGAAATGAGCCTAAATCCATGTTTTTTCCTGTTAAATGACATGCCAAACTTTAAACTGAACCCCAAACATTACAGAATACTAATCACAATAACATATTTTGCCAAAAAATGTATACTTTTACTCTGGAAGAATTAACATCCTCCAACATTTAAACTTTTCATTGATCAGATAACACATTTGGGTTAGTTGGGTGAGTGTACTGTGATATTACAATATCAATGAAATGACATTGATTACTGTACACTATAATGAAATAAAAAGACTTGTAAAAAAAAGAATAGAAACATTGCTATTTTGTGCAAAACACTTCATAGACATGTTTTTTATATATTTGTATATTTGTATATACCTATTGCCTAAAAATAGCACGATAGGTGACCTTTAAAATAAATCCCCGCTAAATCATTTTAAATTGAGTGACTCGATCCCGGCAGGACTTGGCAATCGAAGTCCAACAACTATACGTGCTGCCTGAACAGATATCATCTAGAACTCCAACCTGCGATTTGGTTTGCTTCTTCCAGCAGTATTTGTCATTACTGCACTGAAAGAAACGACTTGTAGGATTTACTTGATTAAATCCTAGTAAGTATTTGCACTCACATTTTTTAAGTATATTTTATTGCTGTAATATCAAGTAGAACTTACTTTCCAGTATCAAGTAAAATGTACTTATCACCATTTGTGAAGATATTAAGTAAATCTTACTTAATAAAGTTCAAGTTACACATTATATTTATTTCAACTAATTAAGTCAAGTCTAATTATTTTCTTCATGGACAGGAACAATACTGTTATCAAATTATTAAGCACAAATCACACAGCTAAAATACAATACAATTACACTTTATTTTGTAAACATTATATATAATTTTTGCTAAAAGATAACATATAAAACCCCAAATACTACACAATGAACCTTGAAGTCTGGATACTCAATAAGCACAATTTTAGCAGTCATCATAACAAATATAATCTCAGCAGTCATAATAAAAAATTCAATCTCAGCAATCGTAATAAAAAATAACCCATGGGTCTGCTGTTCTGTAAAACAATTCAATCATTATTAACCAACATTAACTTATCAAAAATATAAAATAAAAATATCACTGCCACAAGACAAATCTACTCCATCAACATAGATTTAGAATGCACTGTAAAAATCAACCTATAAGATCTACTCAATAAAATGGGGGTAACAATTTGTACACACTTTTTTTGAGTAGATTTTACCCAATGTTTTTGGGTAAAGGTTACTAATATTTAATATACAAGACTTACTTTAAGAAATTAAGTAAAACTCAATTACTTAAAACGTATTACTTATAAATGAGTAATATTTACTCCTAATCTTGGGCAGCTATTTACTTAATAATTGTAAGTAATAATTGATCCATATTACAAATTAATATTACTTTATTAGTAAGGTTACCAGTAAACAATATATTGCCACACACAAGATTTTATTTATCATGTTTTTTTTTATTGACCAAATGATTTTTTGAGTGCAATATGGTCATACATTGAGATTATTTATTA
>NW_011344117.1:0-8903 GCF_000735185.1 Notothenia coriiceps
ACCTACTTTGGTTGAACTATGCGGCTGCGTCCCTGCTTCTGACAAATAGGTGTGCGATTTGACATGCCAGATTGACTGAAAATTCTAAATATTGGTCATGTTGGTAGGATTGGGTAGGCGTGGTGTTACTTGTCGGTACGTGGGTTGGGGGGGGCCATGAGTGCTCAGTGCCCAGGGGCCCCTGGAGGTACTAATCCGGCCTTGGTTAATTGTGTGAGTGTGTGTGTGTGTGTGTGTGTGTGTGTGTGTGTGTGTGTGTGTGTGTGTGTGTGTGTGTGTGTGTGTGTGTGTGTGTGTGTGTGCGTGCGTGTGTGTGTGCGTGCGTGTGTGTGTGTTTATCAGTGTGTGGGCGGACGTTGGTGTGTTTGTGCGTTAGACTTTAACCGGCAGCTTTCATCACCGATGTTTTTATCGTGAGATATGTTAACGTTGCTTAATCCTTCTATTAACCCATTTATTCCACGAGATAATTAAACACTAGAAGATGTTAATAAGAGTAATACTGTTCGTACAATAAATTGAGGTACAATAAAACATGTGTGCTGCAAAAATATTTTATTTCACAGTTTTTGTAATAAATCATTATTTTACTTGATTTAACTATTTAAGATTGAATATTTTATTATGATATAAGTAATAAAAAAACAATAATCTTAAAACTGTTTCTACGGTGGCCTGCAGGGACAAACGTGCTGCATCGGTCAAGATCACTTCCATCACTAGAAACACACTGCAGCTTCAGAAACCATACAGATATAAAACATTTTTAAATAATATTTAATACACAAATAAAGAACTAAACGTTATTAAGATGTTTTGTAATAGCTTCAGTGGTTCTCTGTTCTCTCTCACTGTGCTTTATATATTTTTAAACATTAAGTGGGCCAGTTGGAGTTGGATCACAGTTCAATAACACTGAGTACACAGACTTTGGACCGGCTCGGGCTCGGGGTCTCTGGAGCTCGGTATATAAACCGTTCAGCCGTCTCCTCGATCAGTGTCTTCACAGATACCAGAGGGTGCCTTTGGTTTTTTGATTTGCGTCTCAGGATGAAAGTCTTAAAGGGAGCGCTGCTGCTGCTGCTGCTAGCTGTTGCTAACTCAAAGCCAGACCACCATCACGATCACCAACACAATCACACGGATGAAAAGACTGCGGACCCCGATCAATGCCAGGTCCTACAGATGCTCGCCGAAGACAACCTGCAGCAGGTGAGACCCATCATTTATTTTACGGTGTCTCACAGGTAAAGGAAAACAAATATGTTTGAAGATGAGAAGAAGTAAAATCCTATTTTAGACAAAACTAAAGTGGTCCGAGTACAGATCCCTGTGGGAGGCCTTTTTTTAGACAACTTTTTTCTTTGGTCAATTTTATTTTTTTATTTTATTAGTCAACATTTCAACAACTCATTCTAGTCAGTCAGAAGGAGTCATGTGATCACATTGTTAAAATAAGACCATAAAACATTTGAGCTATGTTGAATATTCCCTGCTGGTCTACAGGTTTTGGGGGACTGGGTTCTGGTCTGGGCGGTGTCGGACCACCAAGAGGGTCAGGACATCCTGAAGAACCTCAGCAGCTCCCGAGTAGAGATGAGACTTCAGGAGGACAATCAGACCCTGATGTTCACCAAGAGGAACCTCTTCAGGTCAGAATAACACATATAAATACAAATAAATACAAATGTGGAAATATGAAGAGAAGGAAATTATAGATTCAATATGTAAATGGAACAATTTAGAAATATATAATGATAATAAATCACAGAAAAGTCAATGTGAAATATTAGTATAAAATATATATAGAAAATTATAATTTGAATAATAATAATTTGTTAATAGAAACGTATGAATATAAAAAGCAATTTTAACAATGAATACGTTCATTAAATGACTGAAAAATATAATTGAAATAAAATAACAAAATAAATAATGAATGTACGTATAAATAAAACTGGAAATAAAAAAAAAAGTAATAATGTATATATTTATTGTAGTTCTCGGGTGTGTATGTTGTGTATTTCTAACTGGTGTGTGTTTTAGTGACAACAAGTTCCTCAACTACCACATCAACATATCCATGGAGCTCCTGCACAACCCCAACCAAACAATGCACCCCATCGAAGGCAGTGAGTCACACACACACCACAAGTACATTTTGTTTATTTTAGAAAGATAAAACTGTGTGTGTGTGTGTGTGTGTGTGTGTGTGTGTGTGTGTGTGTGTGTGTGTGTGTGTGTGTGTGTGTGTGTGTGTGTGTGTGTGTGTGTGTGTGTGTGTGTGTGTGTGTGTGTGTGTGTGTGTGTGTGTGTCAGAGATGTTGGCTGTAAAACAGTGTTTATTTACCGCTGCAGAAGAAGAGGCTCTGAGTGAGAGAACTGGGTCAGCAGCTCAGAAACAATTATTCACACAGGATGTTTGAGAGCGGCGGCAGCAACACACACAGTACTCAAATACTCAGAGCAGTTCAGACATGAAGGATTACTGAACGGACTGCCTTCACCTCCAACACATTGCATAAAGAGACCTGTGAGAACCTGCAAGCAGCCTCAGAGTGACACTCTTCAGACTTCAGTAACGCACAGTTCGACTAGGTTCCTGTTTATCGTAGCACAGTTCTTTGTATTTGTTTTGAAGAGAAGATGTCCCTTTCTCCCGATGTTTCCACATCAGACGCATGCCTCTTGCAACTTGTCGTGCAACAGTTTTATATTTCTCTTTGCATTTGTTTTGGTTTGTGTTTTTATATCTGCAGCGTTTCTCCTGATGGAAGAGTTTGCACGTGTTTTCCATATCATCAGCTTTACGTGTATAAAGACTCTTCGTGCACTGTTTCTAATGTATTTATATTTACTTGCACATCTCAGAACATTCTCTTGCACTATTTTATCTGTTTTTATGTCCTATATATATTCATGTTGTTCTGTTGGAGGAGGACTTCAGTGTTTCATCTCCATATCTCCTGTAGCTGCTGAGCACATGATGATAGACTTGAATATTGAATCTTGAATCGACAATGAACCTATAATTCATTATAAGACACATCTTTATTGCTTTAGTGCATCAGAAAGCATTATGCATGTTAATAAATGTAGTATTATAACTCTTAATATTTCACTTTAGATGTTGTTACGTTGCAGAAAAGAGACTTGAATTTGTCCTCACTTCTCAGACCTTCATTTCCAACTCTTCTCATTTAAAGTCAGAATCTGAAGCTCGGACAGATTTGCTATCAGCTGGACGTGAGTTTTATTTGGTGGAGAACCTCGGGCCAGGCCATCTGTTAGTACTGGCAGGACCCACGCTGCCTGGCGCTCCTGAACGCAGCGCGGGTCGCTGCTCGGAAAAAATGTTGAAGAGGAAATATTAGTGAAAACAAACAAAGTGCAGCAGAACCATCTTTTATTTTGGAGCGGCACGAGGGATAAATTGGCAGAAAAACTAGTTTCAGAAAGTAACTGATGTCCCTGAATGCAACATGACATAACTTATGTATAACCAATTATATTCAATAAAAAATGTATCATATCAATGTATGACAATGAACAGTCAGGAATAAACCCATTTAAAGAAAACACCTGGTGTGAAATTGAGAATATTTGTTCTTAATTGTACCGATTATTGTTGTTTATTTCACTTTCTGATAGCTTGTATTGTCATCTCATCATAAGTTCTGCCTCTACGAAATAAAAAAGAATAATACATTTAAAATTAATAAACAAAAAAACAAAAAGTATGATTTCAAATTTCCCTGATCCCTGGTTTATGTTAATTATTAATTTTATTATTTGTTGTTGAATTATTTCTAAAGTTACTTCAATACATGGTACTTTATGTACTTTAACTAATGGTACTTTAGTATATACTTTATAACACGGTACTTTGAATGTTAAGGGTTAGGGTTGGATGAGGAGGGGCTTTTAATTTAGGGGGGACTTGGATTGACTTCCTCCAGTATTTAAATTCTGGCTACAGCCCTGCAGACAATATACAAATAAAACCAAAACGACAGCAGCAGCAATAAAACTGTCCGTGCAGTAAAAACCGAGACAGACCTAGGAACAGACGGAAATACAGACAGACAGAAATACAGACAGACAGACTGTAGTTTCACTGCTGATGCGTGAAATGAAGCAGCTGATGTAGAGCAGGCTGTGGGGGAGGGGTCCATCAGGATCCAGAGGGAGGGGGACTACTTTCTGCTGCTGACTAACAACAACTTTTACTGCTTAATCCTCTCTGTAGCCAGGCGGCGTGTAAATGGATGTGGATAAAAATAAACCTTTTTTATTTCCTATTTTGACATGTTTATAATGTTCTACTCTTTTCATTTTCACATTACGTACAATGACTTGTTTTAATATGCTGATGTAACGTGGAGAAAATTCCATTTTGGCATCAATGAAGTACATTTTAAGTGTGTTATAAACAACATGGAGTACGGAGGGACAAAAAGGTACAAAAGCGTCGAGATAAAAGCTGCTGTCCATGGTGCTACTCTGTTACATTAATCAGAAATGCTTACTATACATCTCTACTCGTGAGAAACACTCATAAATACCCTTTTAGCTTCATATTTGTGGTTACAACTGCGGTGAAGTTGTCCGCTGTCAACGATAAATTTAACTGCCATCTTCATCAACTCTCCGATCACATACTCCTCCGACGCCCTCTTCTCATTGGTCGCCACAGCTGCCGTTCAAGTTGCACAACTCCCGATTGGCTCACTCTTCCCGCCCACAAGAGGCTTCGACGAATGCCAGCGCGTGTTGTGTCCAAAAGGGGCGGGAGGAGGTGGCGGGGGTCAGGCTGACAGACATGGGGGGAAGAGAGACTGATTTCTGGGAACAAACTGCCATATTTTCGGCCTCTTTGTGCTTGAAGAGCCAGGAGTAAATACAAGATGTGGAAGAAGGCCTTTTGTTTACAGACATAGCGTTATATTATCTAACCCCCCACCTTCTCTATGTCTCGTTTTAGTTAGTTGTGATGCTGCTGCCATGTTTGTTAGTGATGGAGATATACTATACTAAATACTTTATTTATCCAAAGTTGGGACATTACTTTGACAGTCAATCTATAAGAATGACTTAACCAGACTTTTGACCAGTAAATAAGACCTATATTCAGGGTAGTATCCATCTAAACATCATAACATATACAATATATACTAATCTGCTGAACATATAGTGTACTATATACATTACAAATAGTGTACAGTAGCTTGAAATTAAGAGAAAGGTCTAACTATGGATCTTTATTTACAACTAAGTTACTCATAAAGTGGATATGATAATTATCATAAGTTATATAGAAAGTCCCTCACCTTAATGTAAATGAAGTGAGTAAAGTGAAGGTCAAAAAATAACATAGGACATTTGTATTTAATGACATTTTATAGACATTGCCAAAAAAGTAAGTACCTGTAACATCACACGATTTATTTTTAAAAGTGAAATATAATTACATATTGCGTTTGTTTATTAATGTTTTTATTTCTTAGACAGTTTTTTATTCATTGAATTTCTTGCAGTATGTGTTTATTAATAACTATTTATTTTGGTTATTATTATGTTATTTATTATAATCTTTCTGTTCATTTAGTCGTATTTTTTTTTATGCTGTAGATTTCTCTTTCTGTTGTGTTTTATTGCATTTTTTTCTTTACTCCTTATTTTATATTTACTATTTATTCAATAATTAATACGTGTATTATTTATTTATTATCACAAACACTCCTTGAAGTAGTTGTGTAGCTCCCCCCCGGCCCGGCTCACTGCGCGTGCGCCTCACGTTCCATCCGGGTACTTCTCTTCAGAATTACCATTGACAGCCGAAGCGCAACTTTTCCTCAGGCAAAGTGAAATAAATCCGCGGACTCTGACAAAAAAGTAGTCCTACCGTTTTTCAACTTAAAATTAGCGAAAGAAAAGCGAACCGGTTTCCCCGTCGGACCCCTCGACGTCCGGTTGTTTATCTGCTCAGAACCGGGCCGGTACCGGAGCTCTTTACTCGGGTTTGGAGCACTTTTGAAGACGGGGCGGAAAGTGTGTGATGAGTCCCTAGCCGTGCAAAAAAAAAGAAGAAGCGAGAACTTGCTTTTTGCAGCCTGAGTAGTTCTCCTTCTTTCAATTGTTACTGAAAATCTTTTTAATTCACTTAAACTTTGCACCGGCCGCGTCGAAAGTGGAATAAAAGTGTTTTTCTGGAAACAGCATGGAAGTACAGGGCCTGCATGAGGCGCTGAAAGTAGAAATCCAATGTCATCAGGTAAGTGAAACATCGTGTTTATTCTAAGGGAGCAAGTGTGTGTGTGTGTGTTAAATTCTGCACTGGGAGATAACTGCACAAAATCCACATTGAGACCACTAACAAGTCTCAATTAAGTGCACTTCTCGCGATACTTTTTAAGCTTATTGTCACGGTGTATTTTCGCCTAAGCAACAATATTTTTTGGAATGATAATAATGCGGTGGTGGTGGTGATCTGGACGCGACCTGCATATTTATGAGGTGCACAGAGGCTTCTATCGTCAGGAAGTTCGCCTGTAGAGTGAAGCAGCTTTTTATGAATGACCGTAGCGGCCAAACGGTAGCACTGCACCCTCCGTGACGTCATTTTGGCCCAAAAAGACTTTTTCCCATTGACTTTACATGGGGCAAAGAAACGTCCGTAGATGAACGTGTCATTTTTTAAAAGCTAAATGAACTACCCAGCACGAACTATTTTAAAGCCCTCCTTGCAATTATCAGAGTGTTAAAGTTTAAAAAAATGGGCTTGTGTTGTTTATTTAGTTACTTTTACCTCTCTATTCATCTGACTGACAGAGAGCAGGAGATAGGAGGCGGGGCTTACGGGGAAAGTACACTGCGCATGCTTAGTGGGCCCACATACGGGTACTTTTGCTTCTTTTTTGGGCTTCAAGCGCCATTGAGCTTCTCCCATAGAAATGAATGGAGCCCCGCCTCCAGTTTTCTTTAAAAATCCATGATTTCTCCCCCGCTTTGTTCCTCCCTTTTACTCTAAACTTGAGACACTTTTCCTCCACACATCCTCCATCCTTCTTACTAAACTAGTTGCACAGATGAAGCAAGACCCACAGGTAATAAAATAAATATATATTTTAATCCAGGCAGCTTTCTTCGAGTGGATTACAAGGGAGGGAGTGAAACTTTATCAGTAATTAATCTGTTGTTTTTTAACCATCGCTGTGCGTGTGTTATCATCTGTATTTCTCTGTAGGATGGAGAGCTTAAGAGACAGCTGCACGACAGGAGAATAACAGCACTGAGTGATAAACAAGTAAGCTTTCTTTTTTTAATGCCTTTTCTTCTGTTAAACTAGCCCAAAACAAACATGGAGGCTTGTATAAAGTGCTCCCTCCTCCTCCTATTCCCTGCTTTTCTCCACTGTGTTGCTCAGTAACCTCTGCTGCTTGTCTCCGAGACGAATGCTGAAAGTTGTGTAAAAATGTTAGCGTCCATTTTGTCGACATGTTTGTGGAGAGTAAAAAAGAAAAGAAGCCGATGAAGGAGCTCCAAGTGTCCGGAGTTTTTCCCGGGGACACATTTATGGAAGTTTATTCGGTTAAAACGACCGTGTGTGTTATTATTTAGTCGCTTTTTAACGTCTTTTGTTCGGTTTTGTTACTTTATTCTAGGGTTATTTCTTACCGGGTCACGTGATCACAGCGGTGCGTTTGATTCGTGTACTTTCACTTTTTTTCACGGTTTACTATCTTTTTTCACGGTGACTTTGAGGGGGTTTTAAGCAGGTTATCAGTAGCTGTGGGTGGATGCTGAGAGAGAGCGAGGCCGGGAGCTGAGCTTCAGCACCCCGGCTAGCTCCTCTCCTCTCCGGATGCTTCGGGTCCCGCTAAGCACCGCCCCGCCGAGAAGTCCTGGTCCCGTATCCCAGCTCTCTGCTCCGTAGGCCCATTGTTCCGAAGAGCCGAACAGTTCCGAAAGCTCTTCTGATTATTAACCGTTATCCAGAAAACAAAAGCCGAACAGCTCCGAAGGCCTTTCACTTAAAAACAGTCACTTTAGAGGCGGAGTTTAGTGACTGGTGGCCTGACTACTAACCAAACTCCACTAATATAAGGCTCAATTTAACAGATAACTTGTATATTCTGAGGTAAATAATAACTTAAGTCATAACTTTTGGATTTATATGACTACTAAAAGGAATAATCTTCATTTCGGCTGATATTTAACTCAAATATCTAATTTAGGAACTTTGTTAAATACGTACTGAAGAGTTTAGTAACAGCTGGCTTTACTACCAACCAGACTCCCTTAAGATTAAGCTCAATTTAACATTTAATTTATAAATTATAAGGGACTTCATTACTTAAATCATAATTTTTGACTTAGTTTGACAACTATAAAGTTTACTCTTAATTTCAGCTGATATTAAACTTGTAGAGTTAACTGATCTTGTACTTGAGTAAAAGTAGAAGTACTCCGATCTGGTACTTGTGTAAAAGTAGAAGTACTCAGATCTTGTACTTGAGTAAAAGTAGAAGTACTCAGATCTTGTACGAAAAGACTCAGATTTGTACTTGAGTAAAGTAGAAGTACTCAGATCTTGTACTTGTGTAAAAGTAGAAGTACTCAGATCTGGTACTTGAGTAAAAGTAGAAGTACTCAGATCTGGTACTTGAGTAAAAGTAGAAGTACTCAGATCTGGTACTTGAGTAAAAGTAGAAGTACACAGATCTTGTACTTGAGTAAAGTAGAAGTACACAGATTGTGTACTTGTGTAAAAGTAGAAGTACTCAGATCTTGTGCTTGAGTAAAAGTAGAAGTACTCAGATCTGGTACTTTAGTAAAAGTAGAAGTACTCAGATCTTGTACTTGAGTAAAAGTAGAAGTACTCAGATCTTGTGCTTTAGTAA
>NW_011344118.1:0-7692 GCF_000735185.1 Notothenia coriiceps
TAGAACAAAACGTCAATTACCTCTTAAATTTGTGTCAACCACAGACCTTATTTCGAGCTATTTTCCAAAACCCTATGGAAAAAATGCATTGCTTTTTGAGGAAGGAACCGGAAGTGCCAAAAATGCTAACTTACTTCCGGGTTTTTTACGACGCGTCACTGCGGTTCTCTATGGCGGTCAATACAAATTCTGAAGTTTTTACCCATCCGATAATTTTTTTTTTGAAGACCGTGAATTTTTGGATCTTCAAAGAGCTCGATTATGATGGCCAGTCAGGCAAACAATTACATTTGATCATTGGTAATCGACAATCGGTCTTGATATATGGTTAAATTAAAATCAGTAGGCGAGGCTGTAATTTCTCCAGCTGTTACTCTCATGAGTGAGGCGGAACATAATAGTTTTATCATGCCAAAAAGCTGCTGTGTCGTTTATTGCACCTCAAACATTAAAACAAATCCAGAGTTACGTGTTTCTGTACTTCCTCTAAGAAGAAAGGACAGTAACAGAAGATCTCTGTGGCTTCAGGCTCGATCGCCATTCAAATGACAGCCGTTGTTGCCCCCAAAAGTGGGCTGGGCCGTAAAGTGATAGATGTTACTCTCATCTATGAAAATAAATAGCCTACTGCTATATTTAACCATATATCGAGCCCGATCGTCGATTTCTAATGGCTTAATGCAATTGTTTGCCTGTCTGGCCATTGGAATCGGGCTCTTTGAAGATCCAAAAATCTCCGGTTTTCTTTCATTCCTGATCGGATTGGCAAAAACTTCAGAATTTGTATTGACCGCCGTTCAACTGGCAGCATTGTTTTCCCCCAAAAGTGAACGGAGCCGTTATTTTTGCCCGGAAGTGACGCATTTGTTACTCTCATCTATCGCAGAGGGGAAAATAACGTATCTATGCCACAATTTTAGATGCAGATTTTGGTAAACTAATACGTTTGTGCTGTGGACCAACAGAATAAAAATGGATGGGGAAGTGGGTGCGTAACAATATCCAAATATCAGAGGCGTTATTGCGCCGTGCACTAACAATAAAGATAACACCATTAAACAGTTACACAACATAACAGAAATAATATAACATCAGAGAGAATGTTTAAACAACATGCTTGTTAGCAAACACTAAAAGATGTTGCATGCACACAATTTCCTGAGGTATTTTTGTGAAACTGCTATGTTCGAGTTGTGCGCTAACAGCAATAGAAATAAATGCGGGCAAAGACGTTTTAATATTACAATTTGAGAGCATACACAATGTTTAACCGATAGCAGCGTCCCTAGCAACCACCTTGGCAGCAATGAAAACGTTCAATCTACACAATTTCCTGAAGTAATCTTCATAATAACTAGCAAACTAAAGATCATGCACATCCACTGCACAAATAATCTGAAATAACAACTCATATTTCTCGCTTAAAATGACATCAAAACGCATTTTTTTAAATGTTGTCTGCAGGATGTGGGTGGGCACATTAGGGGGCATTGGGGGCATTCATTTAGCTATACTCTTTTTCATTCTAAAAGCTGTCTACTGAGAGCTATTAAAACCCCATTCAATTAGCATAAGGACATGTTAATTTAGAAAATTAAGAATGGGGCTATGTTCTGCCAGCAGTAATAGGGGGTCTAATGTAGATTGGAATAATGAAAAGACATCAAATAACTTGAAGCTAATCTAGGAGAGTATAATACGACACTTGCAAACCAAATGAGATCTGACACACCGTGCTTGAATATGGTGTCACGGCTCGGGAAGATACCCAAACTGAACCTTTTGATCGCCCAAGATCTGCTTTGTTGGAGAGTTTGACTGATGGCTTTTTTTTAACGCAATACTGACATTTAAACACTTGAGTCCCATTGTCAGTAATGCATCTTTAAAATGTTAATGTCAAAAGGAGAACTAATCATTCTCCAAGGATTTTACTTCAGACAGGGTGTAAAATCCCCTCAATCAGCTTGAATTGTAGAATATATTTTGACAAAAAAAAACAACCTAAAAGTAGATAAAATCAGTCAGCAAGACATTTCATATCTGGGGAAACTGATAAACATTAAGTACTTAAAGAGAAAAAAAAATGAAGCGCAACTGAATACATTTCAGGTTTTAGAGAATTTTGAATGTGAGGAAACTTACGTTTTGAAAAAAGACGAGAACAATTGAAAATACATCTGCAAACCTATATATCGGTTTGTTTTGCTACTCCAGAGGATTGTCCATTCTGCAGTATACAATAATAAAGCTACTGATTAGATGCATGAGAATAATTCAGACCTGGCTATTTGCTCCCCACTATCAGCCATAATCAACATCATCATCTTATTTCATTTTGAGGGCTGTGTGCTGCACAATAAAATGTTGGGTATGGCTTCCTCACCAAGATTAACAACAACAGAGGCTTTTGGATTTACATAAATTCTTCCTATAATGAGTAGTGCCTGTACACCCCCATCCACACATAAACACGCGCACACATCGTACAAAAGCAATCCCACCAGAAGGTTGCAATTCTTCACCCCGCTCTCTCATTATTGCCGCAGCGCTAATGACGCAGAGAGGATCAAGGTGCTGTACGGAGATGAAAGAGGAGATGCAAAGGATTTACAATGCTTTCCAGATCACTGATAAAGCTCGGCGTAAACAAAACTTTGCCTGGGGTTTGCACCACGAGGGAGAGGGGATTTAGGCTCCAGATTCAACGTCATCCTCTTTAAACTTGCAGCTTTAGTGAGGCAGAGAGCAGGGAATCCTGACGAGGCTCCAAAATGCAACATTTGAACAAAACCACTTGCTTTGGATTTCCGGGGCTCGTACACAAGCACTGTACGGTGTCTGCACTCATTATCCCAATGCCTGGAAACCCTGAGGTGTCCTCTAAGTGGCTCTAGAGCAGAACATACTGTATAATAGTCCATTAATCAGTGAGTCGGGAATACTTGTCCGCTTGAAACTTGAGGATACTTCAAGTGCAATCATACTTAATGGCAATCGCCAAGGCCACTTTCTCTAGCATTCAAGGTCCCTATGGCAATGCAAGTCTGGTAGCATATCTCTTTGTTTTTCTACGACATACATACGATAAAGGGAACATGTGCAATGTGAAGCAAGCTTTTGTTGAATATTTCATCATCTCATTAACAGAAGCCCCTATCTTCGTTGCCATCTCCAGCAGCTTCCTCCTTCATGTGTTTACCCCTCAAAACTTCCCAGAAAACACAATGCATGCTTCTTTAATTATAAATGG
Organism: Notothenia coriiceps; assembly: GCF_000735185.1. Taxonomy (NCBI): domain Eukaryota; kingdom Metazoa; phylum Chordata; class Actinopteri; order Perciformes; family Nototheniidae; genus Notothenia; species Notothenia coriiceps. The sequence continues at coordinate 3,254 of NW_011344118.1, forward strand.
ACACAGTTTTCTTTCTTAAGGGAATAATATAATTGCTTCAAAGTCCGACTAATGTAGCCTCATTTATTAAACGTCCCAATGCCGGAGTAGCCGAGGATGTTCCTGTTAATGACGATACGAAGTTACACACAGCGCATATTTGTCCCAAATGGTGATTTCAACTGACGGCCTCATTTATTCAATGTTATTAATATTTCAAATCATAAACAAACAATTAGCTGTGTTCATTAATTCAGCAGTGTTGGGTGACACCTCTGAGCCTGCCAGCAAATTCAGCGCTCCCCGATCACATTAATCAAAATGGGGCTGACTCGCGCAAAAAAAAAAGGCATCTGGAGACAATTTTGCGATTAAGAGAGAATAAGTTCTGCTGTAAAAGCACTCAGAATCAGCACTTTCAGCCTGTGGGGATAGTTGGAAAGCAGAAGCTGCCATAACTGGACCAACAGCAATCTCACAGCCGGGATTCCTGCGGCCAATTATTGAGGAGGAACTGGCATATCCAAGGACAGCTCGGAAAACCTCAACTGGATGTCTTAATTATGTCTGAAAATCACAGGCCATTCATCTCTCCAAATGCCATTCACTAGCAGAATAAATAAGCAGAGGAAGACCAACTGTTGATCGCTTAGATAAGTCTGCCATTGACTGTTAGAGTGATTCCAGTCCGGTGCTCAGGGTGCTCTGGGCAGAAGTCATTGGGGTGAAGTCATGTGTATGATGACTAAGCCAGTGACTAAGCATACCTCTAGTGTAAATAAAGGACCTGCCTAAATGCCTTTTGAAAGTTGTTGTTTCTTCTCTTGCTGAGCTGTCTGTTCAATTAAGAAGGAATTTAGTAAAGTGAAGTTAGGATGCAGCAGCTGAGGGTTCGGTTTAAGTTGGTCACAGTAAATCAGATGGTCACATCACGTCTCCTGCGTGTGGTCAGAGGAAGGCCACTGAGCTTTAGTTTAGTGGCTCACACACACACACACACACACACACACACACACACACACACACACACACACACACACACACACACACACACACACACACACACACACACACACACACACACACACACACACACACACACACACACACACACACACAGTGACAAAACAGGTTGAATTCACCTTGATAAATCCAAACAGGATCACAGAAAGGACAAGGGATGGAAGAGTAAAGCTTGAATAACTGTTGTATCTGGTCAGGATAAGTTGAACCCAAATGCACACAGGCTCAGTACCAGGCACACAGAACATCAGTAGAACAACACACTCGTTACAACTCGGAAATTATGACATTTTAACTTGCGTTTAGGGATTGACTAAATTTGTAGGCACTTTGTACCTATTGGTATGGACGAATTTATGATATTTCATGTAATAAGTGGACATTTTGCAGTGGAACCAGGTGAAGAACCAGGGATAACCAAAGTCAGTAGGAATCATCCTCTGGGGAAGAGGAACGGATGTACAATTTCATGTTAAACCATCAAAATGGTTGTTCAGATATTTCCATCTGAATCACAGAGCTATGTTTCAATCCAGAACTATGGCACTATCGTGATTTATAAAAACATATACAACTGACTTGTTGTGCCTTGCTTTGAACTGTAACAACTGACAGACATCACAGGAGTGAAACTTATTTGCCCTCAAAGTATTTCAGCTTTCCAAACGTACAAGAAGCTGCAGCGCCTCTCATTGCTTTCTGTCATCCCTAAGAGCGACACTTCAAACACCCCATGCTCTTGTTGTGCTGCATTGTGAGCCTGCCATTCCAAGCCTTCACTCATAATTTCCTCGCACATTCATCAGGCGCAGTAACAAGGCTAATTCCAGGGTAAATAATTGTCACCTGCCCAGGTCCCTCGCAGTGGGTGTGCGTGGTGTCTTTAATGACACCTCGCTCTGCTTCCAAACACTGCAGACAAGAGTGAAAGTGGGGGAGTATATTCTTTGAAAGTGAAATCTGTCTATCCCCCCCCGCAGGTAAATGTGTCTGTGCTATGAGCATGCACATTTTTTCAGATGATGGTGATGAAAGGGTGCTTCAAGTCTGCTTGAAGATGAAAGAGATGTCTGTGCTCCTCTCTGGATTCATCACTCTCTATTCAGGTTTCCTTTTACACACTCCTCTACCATACCTTCCTTACACCTATACGTCGCCACTCTCCCCCCCACCACTCAGCTGTCGGATCCCACTGGCCACGGCCCAATGAAGTCATCTTCCTCCAGAGACGTCCACTAATAGGATCACAATGATGCTCAAAGGACTCTGATGGGGAAATTGAGACAAATCGCTTGAATTTCACAGAGGTTGCCGCTTTGAGCCGCCTCAAACTAACCGCTATCCTCGTAGCGAATCTCATTGTCAACATTCAGGGATTCAACAGACAAATTAGTTCTCTGAGAAGTGCGTTTTCACACCAACAAACCCAAGGTCACATCTTGGTTGGAATGCTTACTTTTTTGGTTTATTTCCCACCTGCAAGAAAAATAATATGTAACAAAAATTGGGCAAGGTTAGATGGGTCAGGCATGGAGTACTATTTTTCTCTGTGATTTGTTTTTAGTTTTATCTCGAGATTCCATCATTATATTTTCTGACTGACTGTTTATCAGATCTAGGTTGGCTTGTCTCTGTAGATTCCCTTCAGACAGGCTTATGTGATGAAGGGCTACACTGTATAAATAAATCTGACTTCCAACAAACCTCTAAATTAGATAAGTAGATTGCAGCTCATATACTCTGTGTTGAATGTACAATATTTAACCTGGCACATCACGGTTGTCTACAACGACGTACATTTGCACCATGCAGGTTTTGAAGGATGATGAAGAAAGGGATCGAGGGTGAAAATAATAAAGTGTTTACTTTGTTCTCCGTGTGTAGCGCATGTTTCGATATGACAGATAGCGAAAACAAATTACAAGGAACAATGCGGGGGAATGAGTGTAACATAACATTGTTGCACCGTTAGTCATCCTGATTGACTGTGACAGGGATTGTAACCTCGTCTCTTCTCTATCTGTCATTGGCCATTCTCCTCAAGTGGTCCCCTCATCTCCTGGCAGGGAAGGAGAAAAGAGAAGAGAAAAAACGAAAGAATGAAGGCAGTGCCAGCTCTCAAAATACCAACATCTGCAGCTTCTATTTCACGGATCGTAAAGCATCAAAGGCAGGGTGGTCACGACGGGTCTGACCACAGAGAGTGTCCTCATAAATTCTCCAGAAGATGATGGAGTGATTTAGGAGTAATGTCCTAAACTCTGTGGGAGTGCTCTGTGTGAAGTTTTGAAAGAGACAAATTAAAGTCAATATATAATGAGTGATGTGCCTTAGCAACAACCTACAGATCTGAAAAGTAATGTGCAATTGCCTCACGATCTATATTCTTTGTAAAGACCATCATGTTTAGAAGTCTATGAGAAAATTACCCTACCTCTCACTTGATTTATTGACTCAGTTAATGTTTTCCTTATGAGTTTATGTTCTTATTCAATAAAGCTTGTGGTTTTTGGTTAATGATGGTCTCATTCAGAGTTAAATAGATGATAAAGCAGGATAATCTTAAGATTGTGGCTCGATAAATCAATGTTGTTGGGGAATAATTTGCCCTGCATGTCCTCCTTCGCCCTCTGACGCAGCATATAACAATTACGCAGCATATTTGATCCTTATGTTAGAGAAGTATAATTTAAAGAAATTGATATTCTATATTCAACATTAGATAAACACAGAAGAACCCTTTCCAAGTACCATAAGTAGATGTTCAGGTAAGTATGGCTAATAAGAATAATTGATGGACTTAATTTGGTACAGATCAGTGGTAGCATTTACAAATGTATTAATTCAAGTTTTAAGAATGTTTAATCCTTCCTTTCCAGGTTTTTACAAAAGTCTTTGAATATTTGCCTAACTTTTCCTTTTCAGATTGTTACAATATACTACAAATGTCTGACTTTACCTTTTCAGACTTTGAACAATGTACTTGACTAAAATGAATGTATTGATTTTACTAAGACTAAAGTCCTTAACTGGATCTCTTATGATCCTGAGTTTTAAATGCTTTTGACTAGTGATTGCCTTGAAGTAAATTTTTAAGCAGCAAGCTGGTTTTGATTTTATAGTTTGATAAAGGAGATTAACTAATGGTTAAATGTTAAAACATATTAGTTTAAAATAAATGTTTTTGCTATTATGTATCTGTGATTTTATATGTGTTCATTATTATGCTTTTGACAAAAGATGCACCAAACAATGACGAGAGATGATTTTCTATTGTGGTTGGCTGTCTCAATCATTGTGATTTAATGTTTCAATCTTATTATATTGTTATTAATGTGATTGTTATTGATGTAATTGATGTTGTGGAAGTCCACACTTAATTCTGAAGATTCTCATTGAACACATTATTATTAAAGTAGGGTTTTTTAGGTTATCAA
>NW_011344119.1:0-4826 GCF_000735185.1 Notothenia coriiceps
GTTGGTCCACTGTGTTTCATCAAGCCCAGAGTAAATGCAGCTGTGTACCAAGAGATTTTAGAGAACTACATGCTACCGTCTGCTGAAAAGCTCTATGGAGATGAGGAATTCATTTTCCAGCATGATCTGGCACCTGCCCACAGTGCCAAAACCACCAGTAACTGGTGTACTGACCATGGCATTACTGTCCTCGATTGGCCTGCAAATTCCCCTGACTGGCCCCTACAAATTCCCCTGACCTGAACCCCATAGAGAATATGTGGGGTATTGTGAAGAAGAAGCTGAAAGACACCAGACCCAACAATGCTAATGAGCTAAAGGCCGCTATTGAAGCATCCTGGGCATCCATAACACCTCAGCAATGCCACAGGCTGATTGCCTCCATGCCACGCCGCATTGATGCAGTAATCCGTGCAAAAGGATTCCCAACCAAGTACTGAGTGCATTAATGGACATTTTCAAATGTTTGATTGTGTTTTGCTGTTATAAATCTTTTTTTTTTACTTGGTCTGAGGAACTATTCTAATTTTTTGAGATAGGATTTTTGAGTTTTCTTAAGCTGTATGCCATAATCAGCAATATTAAAATAATAAAAGGCTTGCAATATTTCAGTTGATTTGTAATGAATCCAGAATGTATGACATTTTTGTTTTTTTAATTGCATTACAGAAAATAAAGAACTTTATCACAATATTCTAATTTTCTGAGACAGTCCTGTAAAGTGTCTTTGAGCATTAGGAAATGCACTATAAAAATCCCATGTATTATTAATATTATTTCAAAAAGAAGACAAAAAGCAGGAAAACTTCTGTTTTGTTAGTCTGAGAACTACATTTCTTGCCTTTAAAACTACAGAAATTAATAATCAAAATAGTTGCTTATTATTGTTAGACTAATCAATTTGTTGCAGCTCTACGATTGATGATCATGCTTGCTTCAGGCTCAAGTTGTGAGCAGCAACATATATTTAAAACGTCAAACCCGATGGAGTTTACACAAACAATATGGTTTTATTGAATATTTTATAAATCACTCTAACTTAAAAGGAGGACTGGCCAAAAAGAAGAAAAAGTTGGACAAATCCTGGGCCAGCCACACCATGGGCCACCATCTTAAAGCCACAAAGCTTTTGTAATGAAACGAGATATGGCATGTTCATTTACATGTTTTAAAGAGTGTTGTTGGCGGACTATGTAACCTCTGGGCAGAGCCATGCTAACAGTTTCCCCCTTTTTGTTCCAGTCTTGATGCTAAGATAAGCTAACCAGCTGCTGCTTAAGTGACAGTCCACTCTCATGTCTAACTCCCAGAAAAAGAACAAATAGACATATGTCAAGCTAATCTTTTAACCAAATAATCAATTCAAAAATCCAATTCCAGCACTGCTTGACTTATTGCTAACATAAAAACTTTCTAAACACAACTTCTCGATGTGTTAAAACCTGCCGTGTACTGGCTCGTAAACACCTGGCACGACCTCTGTGATTTTGAAAAGGCTTGCAGCGTTTGAGTAGGGACGTATATGTCCTTGTAAAACCAAACTGTAAATACACATAAAATGAAATTTACAAGCCAATTGCATCTCTGGAGTTGAGTCAAACTTGTAAACCCTGAGGAGAAGGAGGCAGAAGAAGAAGAAAAGATAAGCACGCCTTGAATCATCTAGGCTAGTCAAACAGAGGTGTGCTCAGGGACGGACGGTGCTTCCAGCTCCAGGCCAGGTCTGTGAGAAGGTCATGTGAAAGTGGAATGTGGCTGAGCTGGATGGGAGCCAGAGGCGGTTATAAGTCATGAATGCTTATTTTTCTAAAAACAAAGTGAAAACTGTAAGCCACCTGGGAGAGATTACTCCTCACTGTTTCAATAAAGCCAGGGTTATTTGAATAATTGGGTTGTGGAAACATGTGACAAAGTTTTGCCCCAAGGCAGAGATAGCTTTTTTGGCGTATTGTTTGTCAAAATTCAAAAGAAATAATTAGAGAGACCGTTTTTTGCAGCATTACTGGATAAACAGTGATCAAGCAATCATTGAGAAGATTTTGAGATAGAGGCGAATGGATCGCAGTGTGTGACGACGTGCAAAGAAACCATAGTGGAATAGAGTGCAATCCAGACAGAAATACAAAATACATATATACAAAAAGGGTAAAATAAAGACAATTAATAATAATTGAAAGAACTAAAAACGTAGAAGAATAAAACAATACATTTAACAAAAAAAATAGCAAGGTTTGGTTTATTTGAAGCCAATGCAGTAGCAATTTCAATAGTTCGACATATTGATAGTGAATGTATTTGCAGTTTTTTTGCTCTTTTGAGTCAGTTACTTCATTGTTGAATGTACTTTTTGTTGGGTGAAACTATTTTTCTACACCAAGGGGAACACATTCAAGCAAAAACACATATCATAAGAGAAGGAAACATGCACACACATCCAGGCTCTCTTCTGAGTGCTGTCAAAGCTCTCTGACTGAAAACAGGACAGACAGGGAATGAATCAGATGGTATTAGAGCAGTACATATAAACACAATGATTAAATGTGTTCCCATATGAAAGGAATATTTCATTTCATGATATCAGGCTGTGAGAAAGTCTAAGATAGAAATACTTTGAGGTTAGCAATAACAGGAAGTCTGGGGAGTTGCATAATGTCTTTGCGGGTGTTTGGTTTGGAAGTGTTGCTGGTGTTTGTGTTGACTAGACCTTTAATCCAAGCTGCATCACCAGCAGTCACAAGTCTGGGTATTGCAACAACGAAACTAAAGGATGATGTCACAATGTCTGCTGAGAGACAGAGGGATAAGACAGATATTCACGGGAGATAAATGGACAGCTAGAGAAATAGAGAACAAAGTTGGGTTTGGACTGGGAGTCTAAATCAGATTTTTTTTTTTTTGGCATATTCACATTGGAATCAGATTGCTTTTGATCTGGTTTGGATGGCAAGAAACACATAGAAGGCATACTGAAGGTGGGGAGAAATCTGACTCAAATCAAATTTTAAATAACTTAGCCGAGTCACTCAAAATCAGATTTCAGGCCCTTTTTGACGTCACTCGCAAATTAAACACAAAACATGTGACGGTGATATCACATCTGGCTGTGACTGCCGCACAGCAGTGGAAATGGTTCCTACTGTAAATCTCAAGAGTAAGTGCCAGTATAGCAATGTGAAACTGCTCCGTTACAAGTAAAAGTCCTTCATTTAACATTGGTCTAACAGTGAGTAGATGTACAGACATTTTTCAGCACTATGAACATAAAGCATGAAAAGTTCTTGTCTGTGGAAAAATGTCCCCTGTGTATAATAAGATATATTTAGATTGTTAATATTGACCCTAATGCACCCCTTAAAAGAATCATAAGAGGGCTTAAAAAATGTAGCAGAACATAGCACCAACACAAGATATAATTTATCTTGTATTGGCTGCACAATAACCTTCCTTGTCTCTCATGCTGCCTGAACCCCACTATTAAGTGTGGGAGAATTCATCTGCATTTTTCATGTGATGTGCAGATTGCTGTGTTAGTGTCATTTTAGAGAAATGCTCCATGAGTCATATTACAGTACGTGCTGGAGAGCCATTACCGCAAAAACTAATCTCGATAGGATTGCGATGCCTTGACGCAGACTGCAACATTGCTTGTAAATGACAAAAAGCAGTTCCTCCCTAGACATCAGGCCAAAGAGACAAAGTGAGTTTTTATGAGGTGTACACATAAAATATAAGCTAAGGGGGGAACGCTGAGAGTAGAGGTGTAGGTTGGTTGGGTCCAAAATGCGTCAGCAGCTTGAAGCCTGTTTAAAGTTCAGTGTGGTTGGAGCAGAAAATCAAGGAGCGGGGCTCTCTGATGTGTGCTGTACGCCTGCTGGCAGCGCTCTGGCTGGCATTAGCCGATGCTTTTTCTGGTTGCTTTGAGAAGACTCCAAAGCAAACAGGAATGGTCCTACATTTCAGGCTGTAAAACTTATGTAAGCCTTCTAAATCATACAGAGCGATGTACTTCACAAAATGGCAGGTAGTGTTAAAATGTTCTTATATTAAAGTGGTTTGGTTTGATGATGAGACATTTTTTGAGTCAAACAAATGTCTTCTTTTATTGTAAGGGAATTTATATTACATGTATACTGTGGCTCAAGTGTAAAATGTCCACTCTTTAAAATGGAAATAAGTCAATTGTTTGCATTGTTTTGTGGTAACAGCGCAATGACCCTACCAGCCGACGAAGATTGATACAATGCGTGTTTCAATTGTAGTGATTTAAGCCATATGTACGTATTTGAATACAGGAAGGACACATGTTGTTGCTGTTAAGTCATTTGGAAAGTGGAAGCTCGCAAACCAGGCTAACTAGCATCCTATGCCCTTCTGAGACTTTTCTATTTTTCCGATCACAGTGGCGAGTCATGCCCCGCTGAAACAGTTGCAGTAATAATAATGCAGTTTCTTATGTCTTTTACTAGCCACTTTTCCTTGAACAACATCGATGATTGTTCAGTGAAAGCTAAAGGAGAGAAGAAAGGAAGCATTTTAGCTCCCTGCCTTGGCATTTAAAGAATTTGACTAGCCCTTACCATGGATGCCACTTCACTGAGTGTTTTTCGTCTACAAAGGTCTTCATACTATTTGACCACAACAACAGAAGTCGTACACGGGTGAAACAACATGGAGCCTGAGACCGGCCAAAAGAGAAGAGGCTTGGGCCTGCAGCAGGGGCGGACTCAGACTACAAATCAGCCCGGGACTCTCGACCGGCCCACTTCGGTACCGCCGGCCCACCTCGCTGCCGCAAGTAAATACCGCCAGTACATTTTCAACGGGGG
>NW_011344120.1:0-1622 GCF_000735185.1 Notothenia coriiceps
CAGTGTGTGTGTGTGTGTGTGTGTGTGTGTGGGTGTGTGTGTGTGTGTGTGTGTGTGTGTGTGTGTGTGTGTGTGTGTGTGTGTGTGTGTGTGCATGTGTTGCTGTAATGAGATGGTTTTCATCTGCTCTTTAAAACAAACTAAGCAAGGCCTGGGGTTTTGGGGGAATATAATGGAATATAATAAGGGTTGGGGGTTCCCTCTGGATCCACACCTTCCACACTGAAAAGCACTTTGGATTATAGCCTCCAAGAAATGGTATAAGTTATATTTATTTGTCAAATGTACAGCTGCAGGGAGGGGTACTCGGCTACTTCACATTAGCCTGACTGAAGGAAGAGGGTAGGGGGATGGCCTTATTTTGCCCATTGTAGCTGACGGAATAACATAACATTGCACACTGCTTAAGTGCAGGCTACTTTAAGAGACACGAGTTGTTATTTATTAAACATAAAACAGTCCAGGAATGGTGTAAAAATGTAGAGTGCAAGTGCAGGTGCTGTAAAAACACATCTTGAATCCATCTTTGTCTCTGGTTTTTTCGGAGGAAATCCCAGTTTGGTGATATCGCTTCAGAAAAGAAAGTTGTTCCAAGTTTAAAATACAGGACGTAGGAGTAAAAGGTGATGTCACTGCGTCTGTTTACTACGCCCTCATTTGTTGTTGGATGTGTAGAGACAGGAGATCCCTTCAGACCAGACACATTATCCTTGAATACAGAAACATTGAACACTCACTATCGCCTGCTCTGCTCTGCCAGAACCATCACGAGGTTTGATCAAAGATGTATTGCTTCCTCTCCTTATCTCTCCTCTCCCCCTCTCATGCCTCTGTCCCGCTTTCACTCTCGTTTTGCTCGCTTTGCATTTGAGGACTATTTTATTGATTTTTGATATAATGTGAGCAAGTGCTGTTTTTCAGTATGATGGGGCAAGGTGCATCTTTCCAACATTTGAGGACCGCCCAGCTGTGAGCATTTGTAAACTTAACATACACTATAATGTGTAGAAATTAGGGTTGCAAAATTCCGGGAATTTTCAAAGATGGAAACTTGACATGGGACTAAACGGGAATTAACGGGAATTTTCTAAATGGAAGGTTGGCTCTTCGTAAGGAACTTAAATATAGTTGGGGAAAGTGTATTTTAGCATAATCTTGACTAAAACAAATAGATGCCATTCGAGTACACTTGAATATCCATGCCATAGCACACAGTTTACTGCACTACAACTCAAAACCCACCTGTTCAGACCGGCATTCTCGTTATAATCTGTACCCTGTGTCCTTTTGTGTCCTTCTATAGTCCATTTCCTGTTGTTTGTCTTGTCTTACCCCGGCTGATACTTCACTAAATCCACTGTTTTAATTGTTCCCTATATTGCCCCTATGCTCTGTAAGGTGTCCTTGGGTGTTATGAAAGGCGCCCCCCAAAATAAATGTATTATTATTATTATGGCTATTGAGACCACGCCCCCTAAAGGGACTGTGCATTCCTCCATCACATGCACAGATGAGTAATATTTAACTCAACATTCCTGTTTTCGTTCGTCAATGAAACAAATAATTGTTCAATAAAATAATTCAAACTTGTTCTGTTCTACTTAGAAAAATCTGTTGAAATG
>NW_011344121.1:0-2547 GCF_000735185.1 Notothenia coriiceps
TCTTTTATACATGAATATGTGTCCCCGGTGTTCCAGGGAACTCACCAAGTGTCAGAAAACACAACCCTCTCTATTTTCCTCCATACCCAAATCTCTAAAAAAGGGGCTGCAACGGATCTGATACAGACTGATCCAGATTTGAACACTTTTATGTCGTCACAGAAGTTGCGCTATGGCTATTGGGCCAACTCCACCAATCAGGAGGAGACAGCCACGGACATTGTCGTTCAAAAGCGCTGGAGACGCTGTAGTACATATTTCAGGCCACCAGATGGTGTCCGAGCATGAAAGGCAGTGTTAAATTGAGCGAAATCAGGAATGGATAAAATGCATGATCTGTTTGGTATTTTGAAAAATAAAAAGTATAAATATGCCTTATATAGGTATGGTCCTACAATATATTATTCAAAAATAGCATGATAGGTCCACTTTAAGGTGTTGCTGACCTGGTGGCGGCTGGACAGACTCCAAACAGGCGTAGATGCATCCGTTGTAGCAGCAGCGTTTATGGCGCTCACACTCTGAGTCTGAGCGGCAGCCCGGCACCTCACAGGCTCTCTCTGGCAGCATTTGGGGAGGCGGTGGACACCGGTCATTCTTCTGGTGCTGTGTGGACTGGGGGTGGTTGGGGTACTCGTAGTCCTGAGGGAGAGAAAATGAGACCAATGTCCATGTTTGTTAATTGTTGTTAATAATTTCTGTGAACGCTAATTGATACTAAATTGAACGTCTTATTAAGTTCTTAACTGAAACACGACTTGTAATTTTGGAATTAGTGCAAGTTTTGGCCACCAGAGAGCATCAAGGGATCTGTCTGATCTTTTCATCTCAGCACAGCAGGGCTATAGCACTGTAGGCTTCAGTATGCATGCCTGCCTGCTAACGTCTTGACCTGGATTGGTAAGGTAATTCACTGAGGGAACAAACACATCCTTGGTGATCATGAGAGGTGGAAAGTAGGCCACAGAACCCTGAGCCAAGCAAAGACACACTTCACAAACTACGACGGCTTTGGTAACACATGCATGTGTATGCGTGAGTGCACAAACAGCAACACACACATTTTTGCACTGATCTGCTTTGTATGCTTTGCAGAGGCTAACATTATGAGATCTCTATCACAGCCACAGCCTCTGTTGTTAAACTGTTTTTCACCAAGCTGCAGCTCTTAAATGTTTCCTGCTTATTGGTTTGGACTTGTCGGGGAAATCATTTGTTGGTTTTAACACTGCTGGTATCAAATATCACATGATTTGTGCCAAAGTACAAGCTTTGATCTGGTTTATGTTGGAAGATATTATAACAAAATCCCAAGAAACACAGCCCTCATAGACTAAACAATAACTCATGCTTTCTTACACTGTAGCCTATAGGCTGTTGTATGACACCCTACAGAGTGAGCAAGTTCATTTAACTCCTATCTTCTTACTGCTAAAATAGCAACCTATAGCTGTTTGGTCTAAAATCCCTTTTATAACAAGGACATTTATATTATAGGCCATTTGTTGGGTGCTAGGTGGTTATCTTTGAACACTTTGCACTTCTACGGCGAAGGAAGTTATGTAGAAGTTAGTTTTGATATTTGATCCCTTTTTAAACAGTCATCATTCCAATACTTCATATTTGATTCCTGCAGAGTTGTTTGTTATAGGAACACATGCAGTGTCAATGAAAAACAAGCACAGCCAGAGAGTTAGGCGTCGCAGCCATTATATGAGGGTGGGACAAGTCCCCCCCACTTTTTGAAATGATTAGTTTAGACCCCCCCACTTCTCCATGTGGAAAGTCCGTGAATCGGTCTATCCACTCGCTGCACTTTGTAGAGCGCTGTGTCAGTGCTTCACTATCAAATCCATTCCGATTGCTTATTGAGAGAATGACCAAATCAATGAAACTCCGTGCCATGTTTTCACTGCTAATTTGTACCAAGGCAGATTATCCCATAGCGCGCGCATGTTCAAGGAGTGTTGTCATAGTTGGACAGCTCAGATCTGTTGTATGAAGCGATGCCGGTAGCGGAGGTAAGGCACACACACCAAATGTTCAGGACATTGTTAATACAGCGACAATCAAAGCTGACGATGTCTTGGTTTGATATGTTTTCTCCCCCAGACAACTTGGACATAAGAACATGTTTTTCAAAGAAGAGGAAAGTAAGTCATCAGCTGGTAGCAGTTAATCAGTTAACAGTGATGGCGGCGGCGGCAAAAGCGTCTCACTTCTTGAGAGGAGTTTCGTCTTTATGTCATGATAGAGAGATACAAATACTGAATAGTTTAGATGAGAAAAGGCATCAAAATGCCGGGTTACTAGTATTTATCATGTAAACAGGGAACATGAATCACCCGATCTCTCTGTGCTCATGTAAACATGCATGTCCATAGAGACGCAGTCAGTGTTTTACTGGAGCCTCAGTTCGATAAGAGATTATTTTCTGAGTTCTTTAATTTAGGTACTCTCTCTCAAAATGGTAATGTGCATTATGTTTTAATTATACTTCTTATCATTCAGAAGATTTTTGTGTGTGTATATGTTTTACTGAGTGCT
>NW_011344122.1:0-11671 GCF_000735185.1 Notothenia coriiceps
TAGTTAATTTTAGTCTAAGTTATCTCAGTGGGTCTCAAACGTTTTGACCACAAATTATGTAAACACATATTTCCAAGGCACTCCTTTATAATTATTAGGATAAATAAAAACAGGTTTGAAATCATTCCAATACTATAGGACAGTAAACCAAAAATATTGTTTAAAGTTGGAGAGGTACAAAAATATGCATAAATAAATAAATGTTAACTAGGTAAAATAAGATATGAATGAACAACAAAAATAAAATAAGCTACATTTATTTGTTATTGGCTATGGTAGGTTATTGGTTATGTTCATATACAGTACTTATTTGATTATTAAAATGTAAACCGATCTTTTTCATAAGGGCGTTTTAGAGTTGTACCCCCTAGATCAGGTCTCTAGTAATTGTGTGCTCAAAGTGCACCAGATTGAAGCATTTTACTGTAAAATGTTCAAAAATAAATCTTCCCGGGGGGGCATACCCCCGGACCCCCCTAGAGGATGTGACGTCCACCCCCCAATTCAAACATGTTTATACAATACTGAATACATTTTAAGCCATTTTGACTTATATTACCTATGTCAATAAGTTTCTGTTTTTGCAGTGTATTTGTCTTATAGAGATTTTTCATTTATTCTTTATATAAAATGTCGCCTAAAATCTCACCAAGGGCAGCAAATTGTCTAGAACCGGCCCTGGTACTAGGCCTCAAGAGCCTTTCTTGTGCTGACACATACAAAGAAATTGGCGGGGCGCACTTCGCACACACTAAAAAATTCCACGCGCTCCGCACTCACATTATGCTGGGCCCACGTGCCTTAGCACCGCTGCTATGACTCCATCCTAGGGGAAACACTGATATGTAAAGAATAAATGAAAAATCTCTACAAAAGACAAATACACTACAAAAACAGAAACTTATTGACATGGGTAATATACGTCAAAATGACTTCAAATGTATTCATTATTGTATGAACATGTTTGAATTGGGGGGTGGATGTCACATCCTCTAGGGAAGATTTTTTTGAACATGTTAAAGTAAAATGCTTCAATCTGGTGCACATTGAGCACACAATTACTAGAGACCTGATCTAGGGGGCATAACTCTAAAACACCCATATGAAAAAGATCGGTTTACATTTTAATAATCAAATAAGTATGTGAACATAACCAATAACCTACCATAGCCAATTACAAATAAATGTAACTTATTTTATTTTTAATGTTCATTCATATCTTATTTTAGCTAGTTAACATTGATTTATTTATGTATATTTTTGTATCTCTCCAACTTTAAACGATATTTTTGGATTACTGTCCTACAGTATACATTGGAATGATTTCAAACCTGTTTTTATTTATCCTAATAATTATAAAGGAGTGCCTTGGAAATATGTGTTTACATAATTTGTGGTCAAAACGTTTGAGACCCACTGAGATGACTTAGACTAAAATTAACTATCTAACACTCAGTCCTTTACCTCACTGAACCTCTCAGTCTGACAGGAGAGCTCTCCTCCACCCTGGTTGTAGAAACATCTACTTATTATATCCGTTAGCGCAGCTAGGACCAGATTCTAGTAACAGCACCGGTACCGGCTCTGCTATCTCGTGAGGGTCTGCTTTATGCGCCAAAACATTTTTATTTGGTCTTAAATTGTAGTTCAACTTTTATTTCCTGTTACTTCTGGACCATGACGGTGGGCCAGCCTTTAATGTTTAACCGAGTGGAATATGTTGAATATATTTTTACCAAAAATGTTGGCTATATGTAGGAGTTTTCAGGTTGTGACAGTGCACTGCAATATGTTTGATGATCTTGTTTATTGGTATTTATTATTTTGATATTATTTATTTAAATGTAGACATGAATGTATAATTTATTTTATTTTGTATTGGTTTTTCAGTTGATTACCCTGAACGTATAATTCAACAGTTAAAAAGTTCAAATTATTATTTGTTTTAAAGTACAATAAATGGATGTTTTCAAAGTCAATGAATAATCGCATTTAATAATCGCAATTACAATTATTGACCCAAATAATCGAGATTATGATTTTTGCTATAATCGAGCAGCCCTACCAGGAGGTATTCTTGCCTCGCTTCTGAAGCAAGTGACTCAGAAGACATGTGCTACCAAGCAAGCCTACTCGACATTGGAAACAACCACTGTTAAGATCCTAGACATTTATAACAATCCCATTCATCCCAATATGTATATTGTCGGAGAGCAAGTTATTTTCTCCATTGATAGAGTTGATTACATAAGACAAAAGACATTTGAATGCACTATCATGCTTATTCTTTGCGGTTTTGGAATATAACATCACTTTGGGTAGTAAATTGGGCGGTGTAAGATTATCTGGCATAAGGGGCGGTCCGACCCTACTCTGCAAATGAAAGCTTTCATTCTGCTTTACATTACATTACATGTTACAACATGTCCAAAGCGACTTACATACTCAATACTGTGGGCAATCCCCACAGGAGCAATTTGGGGTGAAGTGTCTTCAGGGACACAACGACATGCTGACTGCAGTGGGGTTTGAACCTGTGACCCCCTGATCCGAACACCAACTCACAACCCACTGCACCACACTCCACTCCACTTTAAGCCTAAATCCAACCATTTTACAGCCAAAAGAGATTTTGCAGTTCACTCAGTGATCACTTTCAGAACTATTGACTTCAAGGCTTTGAAAAGATCGCCCTCTTTTTAAAGCTTCTGTGGCTTTGAGGTCTTTACTCAGAGGTATGTGTAAAGTACGTTAGGAATAATGTGCAGCGAGGCGGGATCCTAATCACCCTGTCAGTTCTTTTTTTATTATGACCGCCTCTGGAAATGTCCGCTTCACTGGTGCTGACTGCACATAGTCCCTTGATCCTTCTTAGCAACGGTCCATTCTCCTCTGTTGGCGAAAATTAACAACCTCTGGGATGTCCAAATTGACCAATAAGATTTGAGTATTAAACTTAGCTGTGTTATAATTATGTTATAGGCTAGTTATCAACCAGAACAAAGTTTACAAATAAAAGTATGAGCTACATTCTTACTTCCTGGTTGTATCAATAATGATAGGTTATAGGGTTTATTTTTCCTGATGCATAAAGGTATGAAAGCAACAAATCCAACATGAGACGACAGTTACATGTGAACAGTAATGCACAATGATGTTACATTTACTGTAGAGACTTGTAGGACCTAAAGGTTTCCATGAATATTAAAGCCATCAATCATAGCTTGAACATACGTGCAGCTACATATGACTAGTGTTCTGTATGTGTACCAAGAAATGTCATGATCAATAAAGAGGTTCTGTGTCATGTCTTATGTTGATATACGATGTATCAAAGCCTGTCGTATAACAACAGCATATTATGGCAGTTATCGGTCAAATGTATAATAATTACAGAGCCGGGAGGTCATTTTCCGAGAACAAACTCAACATTTCTGATATTACGGTCTTCATTTTATTAGAAAATAGATAGTGAAATCCCTTACGGATTAAAGCCCTGAATTAACGGGAAAACAAACTTGAAAATGTGTGATTTTATTGGTCAAAGAACCACATGGGTTTGCTTCACTGAAAAGCAAAACGACTGTTACCTTTTTTTGTGTCCTGATTATGTAACCCCTTTACATGTAGCCCCGTACTCCCCAAGCCTGGGTATAAGACACAAAATCCATATTTCATTCTCATAAATTACTGACCTGTTACTAATGTTTTGCCCTCAAACATTTTAGATAATGGTTGCGACATCAAACACTTTCAATGTTGGGCTTTTATTGACTCGCAAAATGTAAGTTATTTGCAGCACTCTCTAACAAAACCTTTAGAAGTTGGGAGGAAGAAGTGTTTTTCTGTCATCCATGGTCAGTCAGACCTGAGTGTTCAGACAAACATCTGCAGTGATGCATTAGACAGAACAGACTTTTCCTAGACATTGAAGGGACAGGAGCTGGACTATTGTGAGAGGTGACAGTGAGACACTAAAAAAAGATTGAAACAGGATCCTGAGTTTGTCCAACAGACAGGAAGGGAGACAAGCAGCGCTAACTAATTAGCTTTGACTTCATTAGATCTGCTAATGATCTCAGTGGAGACAGCTCCAGATGCACCTGCCACTACCTCTAAAATGCTTAGTGCTTTATTTCTTGTCCACACAAATTCCTTCAAAGCACAACCATCCAAATTCACAGGACAAGTTCTTTAGATTTTTTAAGCGGAGACAAGTATGTGCAAGTCTATGTTCACTTTTTTTTTAAGACCACACAAAATCATTGTTCTAACCCCTTATAACTAGTAGCAATATCTCATTGCCATCCCTCAGTGATATATATAAACTGAAATGATTTTTTATTGCGGTCAAAAAACTTTAAAAATTGGAAAAAAGGGTTTATAAAATATAATAATTACTCCATTCAATTAACCCTTAAGCACAAGAAGTTAATAAAGTGAATATATAATGTGGCAGTATCGGTATCGATACCCATCCCTACTGAGAATAGTGGGGGTCGCGGTACGGGACCTCTCAGCTGCCTGGGGCAGAGTACATCCAGACTTGAGACAAAACTTGCTCGAGTCCAAGTCTAAGTCCGATCGTCAATGTGTGAGTCCGAGTCCATCAGTGCACGAGTCAAACCTTTATCGGATTCCGAGTCCTCGTGTGTGAGAATTCACGAGTCCAAGTCCATCACTGCGCAGGTCTGTGTCGATTTACGAAAATCAGCACTGGAGTCCGACTCACATCCTAGTGCAGGACTCAATTACTCCAGGTCCTACTGTAAACGCATACATAACTAAACATATATTGAAAACATAACATGTATTATACCGTAAATAAGCAATGTATTGAGAAAATTCTTTTTTTTCTCATCAACACTTTAGCCTCTTTTTTTTAAATCTGATTTTGTATTCATGAGGTTTCCGGCATCATCATCAAGGCTTTGGACCCCCAGAAAATAAGCAGGGTGTGCTGTGTGCTCTCTACATAGGCTATGTACCGGTGTGCAAGTTTGACCATGTCGGCTGCATTCATTCTGAATCTCGAGCTTTTTCTCAGGGACTTGTGGAGGTGTGACTGTATGTGTGCTTCAGAATGTATCCACCATGGAATGATTAGAACTGTAAGGAATACAGTTACCTTTATTTTTGTATCCTGATTATCTTACCTGGGTACTTACTTATTGTTACTTGTAATTACTTCCGAAGTTTTATCGTACAAACAAACACTCTCCTGTTGTCATTGGATTGTCTCTAAGTTTCTTCATGGTGCTGCTGTCACTGGAAGGAGCACCACACTTACCCCTCGATTCCACCGGGTCCGTCCGCGTCGCGTCACGGCTGCTCCGCGGTTTTGGTCCGGCCTCCTCCGGCGTCATACCCTACCGGTCGCGTTTCAGAAGCATTTCAGAAGCATTTCAGAAGCGGAGCGTCTTGCCTGCCGGCTCGCAGTTTTTGTTGATTTGGGCATATTTCCTGGACAGGCTATTTTGTACAGACAAAGTTGAATAATAATTGTAATATTCCAGTTATAACGAATGAATCCAAGATGTGTTGCTGTTATTTTAGTAGGTAAAAAGTAATTCATCATCATAATTATTCTATAAATATAATTTACACAGTGCCT
Organism: Notothenia coriiceps; assembly: GCF_000735185.1. Classification (NCBI taxonomy): domain Eukaryota; kingdom Metazoa; phylum Chordata; class Actinopteri; order Perciformes; family Nototheniidae; genus Notothenia; species Notothenia coriiceps. The sequence goes on from NW_011344122.1 coordinate 5,615, forward strand.
GTAAACCGGAGGAGAACGCTGGCATTTCTCCTCCTACTTGAAAGACTATGGAGGTATAGAGTGGCTAAGTCCCTCCCCTTCCGTGGGACCTCCATGGGACCTTATTTCGGAAAAATCATGTATTGAAGTCAATGGAGAGAGAAAGATTATCTTTTGATCCCGTTTTAATTGTGCAACGAAATACACATATGATGTTTGTCAATTTAAAAGATAATTTTGCTAGTAAAAAACTAAATAATAATGTGTCGTAAAACTGTGAAGTAACACATTTGTTTGTGTGAAGCACTCAATGAACTACAACACTGGTCTTGCATATGTCACCAACACCAAGATGGTCATCACGTTAGCACATTTCACCTCTTTCTTTCAAAATGAAGTGAAAAGTATTAAAAGAGGTGAAAATCACTACAAGTCTGGCCATGTTGAGAACTGTACATACACAAAAGGGGAGTTAGTCAGTTCCATAAGAGCCAGCATGCGGAACCGGCTTTACAAGGTTTCGGTGAGTAAGACGAGTTTAATGTGTAACGTTAATGTACTCTCTGGGATTTGTAGTCTTTCTTGTTGCGTATTTTTCATAGTCTTATATTTCAACAGTTTTAAGACAAACTGTGACTTTTTTTACATTGAAATTATTTTTTAAGATTGACAAACATCATATGTGTAATTCATGGCACAATTCAAACGGGATCGAAAGATACGTTTTCTCTCTCCATTGACTTCAATACATAATTTTTCAGAAATAAGGTCCCATGGGGCGGAAGTAGATGGGCGTGACTTCGCCACTCTATAGGGTCTGCAAAATTAATTTATTTTGGGGATGGGCCGGATGCTGTCACCGTTCCACTTCCTGCCCGCGCCACTGAAACGCCTCGCGTCGAAAAATAGACTTGAATCCTATTTTGAGCGGAGCCCAGCGCCGAGACGCTTCTGGGACGCTTCTGAGCCGTAACGCGGCACGTCTGGTGGAATATCACCCATTGACTAGACTGGCCGCGATCTTAGCGAACGCCGCGGCGCAGCCGTAACGCGACGCAGACGGACCCGGTGGAATCCAGGGGTTAGCGTTGGTGTGTAGGAATGCTGTGATTAAAACATGTTGTAGGCCAAGTTAGCCTCACAAGGGCTCCCTTGACAGATAGCAATGGGAATTTCCCATTGGATTTCCCTATATCATGCTATCAAATGAACCATATCACGGTCACATGACTGCGTGTGACCACCGCTTAGCTAAAGGCCGCCTCATGTTGGCATAATGTCATTTGGTAATATAATTTCTCACCTGTTAGCAACCGCCATTTTTCCAAGTTTCATAGAAGCTTTGGACATTTAATGGCATATTTTATGTTATGGTACAAAACGTGAAAATCTCTTGTGCTAGTGTTAACAAAATACCTTATTTAAGGCTTCTAACCACAAACGTGCTAAAAAACGTTGACATCGAAACGAGGGGAAGCGGAAATTGAAAATGTCTAACTCATTTTCGGGTTTTAGGACTCATTCCTGCACCACTCTGTTCTTAATATAAAGGTTGGCTGCTACATTCTGGCCCCTAATTGTACTGGTGGACAAACAAAAAATGACACTTTTTTTTCAGAATATAAACATGTGACATCCGTTCAAATTCAAAATCCATCAAAACTTCAATTTCCGAGAGATCAATACAATTGTGTAACTGTGGGCTGTGTAGCTGTGTGTTGGTGGGCATAGTGAGTCTCACATAGGGTCCTCCAGCAGCAGACATATCTTTGTGATAGATCTGTGAAGATTGCTATTCTGGGTTTTCATTTGAACTCGTATAACCTGACCTCTGGAGTCGGGCAAATGGGCTACACGAAAACTAATCCATTCTGTAATGTGAGTGTTGTGTAACAGTTCTGTGAGAAACTATGTTAAAACAAAGCACGTATTTCTAAATGTTTTTTCCTCAAACCCAATATAAAGGCAATAACGAACATGATAGAAAAGATTTGATGAGTCATTAGAGCCACACACACCCTAACATGAATTAGCAGAATGAGAGGAGGCCTCTCCCCGGTGAGAGCTGCTCGCTCCCTTCTTGTGTTTCCACAGAAACAACCATGCATTAATGCTCCCTCCACAACTATCACACTGTCTGCAAACCTCCCAACTTTAAAGCCGTAATCCCTATCAAAAAATCCTAAGACTTATATTACAGCTTTATAATAATGAACTATGGCATTATGCTTCTCTGTCATGTTTATCTGCCAGAATAAAGCTGCTGTGAATATACTGTACAGACTTTTAGAGCTAAAACCTCAAGCACTCGCTGTAAGGCTCCGGAAGCAGCAATAAAAGCAGACTATTACGCTCATAAAGCATGTTTTCCCAGCATCACGGACAATTATGTTGTTGTCGGTCATTATATTCCGCTGTAATATCCACTAAATTCAACTCACTGAGGGAAATACGAGCAGAAAAAGCTCAGGGTGCTCAGACGTGCAGCTTTCTCTAGAGTTCTTATTTATTTATATTCTTATGATATCCATTTGCATGAAACCCATTATTTAAGTTAGCATATTATTAGTACTTATAAAACCGCATTGAACTACATACATATAAATGCGTACGAGGCATATTCTCTGTTTGTGTTTGTTTGAATAATCGTGCTACATGTTGCTTTTAGAATCAGTCCTAAAAGGCTCATTATGGCTGAACATTAATGCAGCAATTACAGAGAGGGGGAGATGGCTAATGGACGGGGGGGCTTGAAAGAGACTGTTTTCGAGTCAATGCATTTCCCTGGGTGATTATTCTTCTTGCTTCATATGATATATGAACATCAGCAAGTTAATTACCTTAATACTATCCTTTTTCAGTCCCCAAAACAAGCCAGCACTGGTAATGTTTCTGTGCCGATCATGAAAATATAAATACTTAACACTCTTATAATGAAAAAGAATGAACCTGGTGATTTATGTGTATTTTTATTCAAATTTTATATATTTTATATAAAAATGCTTATTTGTTCCATTGTGGTAATAAAGGGCTGGGCATAATAATTTTTTTAATCAATATACTATAGGTCTCACAAACAAAACACGTATCGAAATACCAAACAGATCCTGCATTGTAGCATGGCAAAGCGTCTCAGTCTTTTACACTTTGTATATACAGTACATATGTCAGGATAAAGTTAGTACTTTTCTTCCTTTTCGAAAACATCCTATATCAATGTTTCGCACATTTTGCACATCATTTATGTTATTCACGTTATACTTTTTAAGGCGGATTTCCTGAAAGAGTTTATTTTCTAATCATGGTCACATTGGCTGTTGCTGCACAGAAATTGCCACCCACCATTTTTCCTCTTTCTGCTGCAGACACCAATTTCCCCACAGAGATCATTAAAGTTTATACTGTCTTATCTTTCCAGTAACGAACGGGCGACACGAGCATCCACGGAGTAAAAGGGCACGCTCAGGGAGCAGCTGCACACGGATACTGCCTCCAACCCTCTAAATATTTAAAGGCTTGTAGGCGGCCGACAATCTGGCCTTACTCCTGAAAATCACATTTCAGGTGACTGTGTTGCTTCTAATTGAATAAACTGCCGTCATCTCTCCCCTAGAACAAAAATACAGAGGAAAGTGTTCCCTAACAACATTATCTCCACACACAAGTCAATTAGCAAAACTCTGAGAGAGCCTGGAGGAAAAATCAAGAGACGATTCACAGAAACATGTTGACATCGGTGCAGATACAGAGGACGGTGTATGGTTTGAATTCACTTGAACGTTCTCTTTATACTCTTGTGCTTGCACACAAATTACACATTTGAAACTGCAGATCTAACACCCTCAATCATTCGGTCCAGGAGAAGATATTGTAGCTCAATGACTGGTCAGATGTGAGTAATCTGGATGTCAAAATGTGTATGTTAAGAAAATCTGCCTTCAAATCAAAGGAAAAATTACAGAGCACATACATACTCAACAGGGGATGAAACTTTTCCATTTTGGATATTTCACAGGCTTCCATAGTGCCACTGTCTCAGGACAAAAGGTCATCTCGGAAAAAGGTTTTGAATTAAAAAATGGGGGTTATATTTCAGTCCATCAAGGATCTGGAAACACACCAACTCCCCCTGTGAGGTTCCCAAAGTGGCCCTACTGTGCTCATTTTCAGGTTCATATTAGTATGTTGTGTCTCCATGCTTTAATGTTTAAAAAGCTCTTTATTTTTCTCATACTGCCTATGCTGCAGCACCTCTTTTTGCCCTCGGTCTCAAACCAGAGCCCAGTCTGCTCAGCGCTAGCCAATAGAACCGCGAGTGTTACATAGTAATGTCACTAATCAGTGTTAGTCAAATGAAAAGGCTTTATTGTAAATTGATAGTGGCTTGAATGTAAACCTCTGCCAACAAGCCATGCACATTGCTTGCTAGATCCTGTGGAAATGGAAATGGTATTAAACAGGATCTATATATACTTTATATTGCTTTATATAATGCAGTATCACATGACACGCCCATAGACAAACATTACTCAAGAAATTGCCGGATTAGCTCTAGTTATTCATCTGTACAGGAAGTCAGTGAACCCCACCACAGGAAGTGTCCCAGGTTCTAGTGTACAAGACGTGTGAATCTTGTTCTTAAGAATGAATGTGAACCAATACTTTCTAATGTCCTCCATCTTTTGTTTTCGCTAGTAATCTCTCATACCTGCTTCCTACCTCATGTTGGCCCCTTTTCTGCTCTCTTTTATCCCGCTTTCTTCTCTTGTTAATATCGTGGCTCCTAAGTCTTCACATCTTCTCTCTGCAGCTGCCATTGAGGCCTGCCTCGGTCACCTGCTTAAGAGACGAGCGGCTGGATTTCTCCGCAGCGACAAGATCGCCGCCCTCTTCACCAAAGTGGGCAAAATCTATGACACCGCTGGCGAAGTTTGTCGTAAAGTGCAGGAGCAACTCCAACAGCAGTCGGATCTCACCAGGTATGGCACATTTCCCCTCCCCCTTAATTTTACTTTCAGTTGGTGAGCTCTCAGTAAATGCTGTTTAAGTGACAGTTATGTTTGACATTTAAGTTCCTTTCATTGTTTACTGATGATACATTTCCCTTCAGGGACCATACCTGACACCACCATCTGAATTTAATTTGTGCAAATTGAGTTAATCTGCCTTCTTAATTAGAGGAGAAGACCCTCTTCTCTATTACAAGCTGTACTGTGGCTCTAATTAAGCCTTATTATGGAATTAGCATCGGCTACAGTCAGTGGTAGAAGAAGTACTCAGATTTTCTATTGGCGAAAAGTAGCAATACTCATTTGCAAAAATACTCTGTTACAAGTAAAAGTCCTGCATTCAGGCTTAAGTCTATTTAAGTCTTACTTAAGTTAAAAGTATTTGAATCAAAATATACTTCAAGTTCTAAAAGTAAAAGCACTTGTTAAGCGTAATGTCCCTTTTCCGTATATATATATATATATATACACAGATGTAGCACTGAATTTCGGACTCCAGTTTACAGCTTCCTGCCTACGACCTGCCAAAGACCAGTATAGAGGAATGTTAAGCCCTCCCACTATTTTCCATGAGGGCGTTGCCAGATTTTCAATTTCAGGTTTTAACCAGGAGATGGCGCTTCATTCACAAATACAGAAAGACAAGTTTCATGGACTTTCAGTTGTGTTTTGAAGAGCATTTGAACACATCAATATTTTAGATCAACTAAAGCAGGGGTCACCAACCTTTTTGTCACCGAGGGCTACTTCAAGGGTACTGAGTAATACGAAGGGCTACTTGTTTGATACAAACTTCCTGAATAACATAATTGCACGGTTCACCTTTAATGATAATATTATTATTAATAATAATCAGAATACATATTAATTTAATGTATGTGAAGGACTGTCTGATCACATATTAATGTTAATTATTCCTCACAATAATTATTAACAATGATTTACCATTGCTATAGCAACCCAATTGTTTTGTTATGAAAATGTATCTATATTTATACACATTCTCGCGAGATCTATCAGGGGTCTTTGTAATAGAGAGCCGCAGTGACGCGTCCTTAAACCCGGAAGT
>NW_011344123.1:0-5357 GCF_000735185.1 Notothenia coriiceps
AACCAACTTCCTCCTGACTGCTTTTCTGTTTTCTTTTGTTTCTTTTTGTTTTTGTTTTTGTTTTGTTTGTCTAGCCTCCCTCCCAAATGTAAAGCGTCTTTGGGTTCAAGAAAAGCGCTATAGAAATAAAATGTATTATTATGCCGGTGCACCAATGTGAATCGGTGAATCTTAACATCCCTAATACCTAGGTGTACAGTATACACCCTGTGTCCACCTAATGTCAATTCAAACACCATGACACAATTCCATCAGATTAATGATAAAAACCTAGAGGACACAAACCACAACACTGAGACTGCTCTTGTAAAGGTCTTGAATGACATCCACTTAAAGGTGGGGTAGGTAATTCACTTCACAAACACTTGTTGTTATATTCCTTGGAATGCTCTTAACATCCCGATAGCAATGAATATCTGAAGTGCTTTGTCAATAAATCCATAAAAAAATGTCATCTCTGGAAGCCGTAGCGCTGTAAAAAGCACGACCAATCATCTGAGCCGGCCCGGCTAAAATAACTGGATGGCCTACCTGCCTGTCAGCCTTCCATCTGTGCACAAACTTATCTCGTGCCCTCATTGGTCATGTGCACGTTCGTGTGTGTTGGAGGAGGGGCTCTGTAAGGAAGTGGCAGATTTTTTCCGGTTGTGTATTTTCAAATTCTAGCGCACTCGAGCTGGTTTCTCCAAAATTGCCTACCCCACCTTTAAGTTACTTTTAACATATTTGACTGTTACACATACCATTGTGTACGCTTTTTGTTTTTTTTGTGCTAAATATATTCTCTTTTTTTTTATTCTTTCAACATTTACTGAAATTAATTGAAAATGTTTAAATGCTTATTAAAAACACGTTAACAATGTTACAAATTATAAATAACTGACACGAAATGTATATGTACTGTTTCTGGTTTTGAACGTTTCTGAACAAACAGCCATCATGTGGTGTCCTTTTCCTCAACCAAGGCTGAAAAAAGCTTTTGTCTTTGTATTCTATAACTAATATGTTTTTTTATTTTCCTCTATATGTAATAAGTTAGCCTAGTCTTTGTTTGCACATTGTACACAAAGTTCCCTTCTTGAATATTTGCGAGGCTTTCCTATCGTCATTCCAATACTGCACATTTTGTATTTTATTTCAACAAATAGTTTGAAATTATACTGTGCGTATTAATATTATTTTTGAGTATATCTATATTACATATAGATATTGCTTAATGTTGTAATAGTTTTCTTATAGTTGTTTTATTATTTGGTCCTTTTATTAGAATTTAAATGATTTAATAATAATAACTGAAATGTAGATAGTATCTTTCATAAACCCAAAGACACTTCTACAGTAAACAAAGAAATAAAAAGGGAGAAAGACAAAATGCAAATCTAATAAAAAATATACATTAATGGGAAAAAGGGATAAATAAATACACACATCGATAAATAAGTAAAGTGATAATTTGATGAATATATTGGACTTAAAGCAAATATCAATAACTATTCAAATCTATAATAATAATAATAATACCTATTAATAAATAATAAAAGGGGAAAACGATAAACGAAAATATAAATGACTAAATAAATACAAATAATCAGAATACTCTATGTATATATATTGTAATACTCGTTCTATTATTTGTTGCTAGTAAACCAAGAACAAGCTTAAAAACCTAATGCAAAGTGATTGTAAGTAATTATAAAACATTAAACAGTTTCTAATGAGGAGTCAAAGAGTCTCTTTGTGTCGACAACTTTAATGAGACACTGTTGACCACCGAGTGCTCCTTACAAAGCTGACGTATTTCAATTTTTCGGCAGATTCAATAAAGTGGGTTAAGCCTTACTTATCGAACAGAAAACAGTGTGTTTTGGTCAACGGTACCCAGTCGCCCTACCTTGTGAACCCTGTTGGGGTTCCACAAGGTTCCATTCTTGGACCATTACTGTTTTCTCTGCACATTAATGACTTGTCTAATGTATGTCCTGATTTGAATGTACAAATGTATGCCGACGATGCAGTCATCTTTTTGCACAAGAAAAACACTGAAATGATCTCATCCTGTTTCTCAAATGCTTTGGACAACACTGGCTGAACAACACTGGCTTACAGTTAAATGCAAAAAAACAGTATGCATGATGTTCAGAAAACTACCAGTCAAAATCGAAGGATCCAACGTGTTTTTAAACGGAGCAGAAATAGAACTAGTCTCCCAGTTCAAGCATCTTGGAGTCATACTGGACTCAAACTTGACTTTCAAAGATTCCATGTCATGGCCATTTCTACTGATCATAATTCCATTGTTGAGGTATACTAAAATAGATTTATACTGTGCAATTTTCCAAACTCACATTGGTTTCTCATACAGCATCCCTGTAAAGTATGCGTATTCACCGGTATTCACTCTCTGTCCTAAACGGCTTGTTGGAGCTCCTGCCCCCCCTCCCTGTGAGCCCAGTGTGCTCTGATTGGTCGCGAAGCTGAGAGGCTCGTTGCTGCTCGCAGCTCCTCGCAGCTGTGTGAGCAGCTGCAGGAGCAGACAGGCTTCCGTGTCGGCGTCTCGGCGATACAGGAGAACAAGCGAAACTCATCCTGAGCACACAAACACTCACAGCCGAAGTAAAAACAATAAGTGTGGCTTGATATTGAGTAAGAAAAAGGTTTATAACGCTGTGAGCATGGGTCTGCGGAGAGCATTTCTCCGTGATCCCAACGTAGTACCCCAAAAAACGTTTACCCATTTAAACAGTCGTGGTAGATACCTTGTTGTTTTAAACATCATAAATACACAAACAACAATGAATACTTACAGGTTGTGTACCCGAATCTCCCGTTGGTCCAAACAAAGTAGGAACAGCATCGTTCTTCAGTGCCCTACACTGTACATATCCGGCATTAATCGCTGAAAGGTTTGGGAAGCTTTGTTTCGTGAAAGGCTGGCAGAGGGTGCGGCCATAGCTCTGGGCGTGGCTACTGAGTATCCCGACGTAGCAATACCCAGGAATTAAACATTGGAAAAATTAGAAATCTCCAACGAGGCGTTTTGGGGCAGCATAGACTGTTTTAGAGTTTTACTCGCTACAGGTTGTACTTTGAGGGTTTTTGACTCTGCAGACCGTTTAGATGCAGAAAAACCTTCATAACACACAAGGGGAAGGGTAATAACCGGAAAAGCATGACATGGGACCTTTAAGAAACATATTAAGAAAGTATCCAATACCATTAAATTCAACTTGCAATTTTTCTTACAAATGAGACCTTTCTTAACGGTCAAGTCTGAAAAGTCATACCTCCACTGTATGATTCTATCCCACATTGAATACTGTTTGACAAACTGGTCGTTTGCTTGTGCCACACACCTGAAACCCATAGAGCAGCTGTTCAAGAGAGCTATCAAGGTGTTTGACAGAAAGCCAAATGCATACCACCACTGTACCATCCTTGAAAAACACAATTTCTTGAGTTTTGACCATTTTAAGTCTTTTAAAAGTATGTGCTTTATTTATAAATGTTTACATGGACATGAATGTGCATTGTCCCTATTCAACTAAACAATTAAATGAAATGAGAAACTAGAAAGCAAGTTTTAAGTTTACAGCTCAGATTATTACAGCAGCAAGAATCACATTTACTGAGAACACAGAAAACTAACGGCCGTCACAATGAAGTCAAAAATTGAACATGAGATAATATTATAGCAGAGTTTCACTAGAACAATGTTTGTTCAAACAAAACAAGAACGTCACAAATGTATTTTTATCACTTCTCATACCAAACGTGTCTTAGTGTTTTGAACATCACTTGAAGTAATAAATAAAAAAGTACCAAAAAGGCAACTCAAACATTTCAATTGAACATAAACGTAGAATAAAAACTATTCAGTGAACATCACACACCCTAATCAATTATCTGTCATGTGTGCAGATGCAATTTCAGTGAGCATCAATTGATTAGGAAGTATAATATATACAGACCAAAGATCAAGAGATGCTTCTATTTACAGGTGTTCCCTAAACGTTTCATTCACAGGCTGCTGGTAGACAGATCATTGTTGCGTTCAGGATCGCCGCAACAGTATACATTTGCTTTATATAAATCAAAAAACACTTTTATTAACCAGAGCACTCACATGTAGAACTAAGTTAGTGAGGGCAGCCGGGTTTTGGGGAAGTCTGAATGTAGTCCATAAAAAAAATGTTTATTAGAGCGTAAAGTCACTATTGGTCAGCTTTACATTTGGAGAAAATCAGGGGGAATGCTAGCTTGACTCAGAAAAGGATCAGATGGAGGCAGAGTGAGTGCGCTGGTGGGATCTAAGATTACCACCTTGAAAAAAGGTTTCCCCACACTCTTCACACCAGTATGGTTTCTCTTCTGTGTGAATACGATGATGGATCTTAAGATGACCTGATGTAGAGAATGTTTTCCCACGCTCTTAACAGTTGTATGGTTTCTCTACTGTGTGAATGCGCTGGTGGTATTCAAGGGTAACTTTTTGAGAAAATGTTTTCCCACACTCTTCACAGCTGTGTGGTTTCTCTCCTGTGTGAATACGATGATGGATTGTGAGATCACTTGATTGAGCAAACGTTTTCTCAAACTCTTCACAGTTGTATGGTTTCTCTCTTGAGTGAATGCGTTGGTGGTATTCAAGGGTAACTTTTTGAGAAAATGTTTTCCCACACACTTCACAGCTGTGTGGTTTCTCTCCTGTGTGAATATGATAATGGACCAGAAGTCCTCTTGGTGTAGTGAAATGTTTCCCAGACTGGTCACAGCTGTGTGGTTTCTCTCCAGTGTGAGTACGATAATGCCTCTGAAGATTACCTGATGTAGTGAAATCTTTCCCACATTGGTCACAGCTGTGTAATTTCTCTACAGTGTGACTACGATAATGGGACTGAAGTTCACTTGGTCGAGAGAAGTCTTTCCCACATTGGTCACTTATGTGTGGTTTCTCTCGAGTGTGGATGCTCTGGTGTACTGAAAGGCTGCCTTTTCGAGAAAATGTTTTCCCACACACTTCACAGCTGTGTGGTTTCTCTCCTGTGTGGATGAGCTGGTGGTTTGAAAGTATGCTTTTCTGAGAAAATGTTTTCCCACACACTTCACAGCTGTGTGGTTTCTCTCCTGTGTGTATGCGCTGGTGGTTTGAAAGGCTGCCTTTCTGAGAAAATGTTTTCCCACACACTTCACAGCTGTGTGGTTTCTCTCCTGTGTGTATGCGCTGGTGTGTTGAAAGGCTGCTTTTTAGAGAAAAGGTTTTGCCACACACTTCACAGCTGTGTGCTTTCTCTCCTGTGTGGATGAGCTGGTGTGTTGAAAGGCTGCTTTTTAGAGAAAATGTTTTGCCACACACTTCA
>NW_011344124.1:0-2390 GCF_000735185.1 Notothenia coriiceps
CTCTCCCTCTTCATCCCTAAACTCGTAGCCTTCCTCCTGTTTTAAGGCAAGGCAAGGCAAGGCAAGGCAAGGCAAGGCAAGGCAAGGCAAGGCAAGGCAAGGCAAGGCAAGGCAAGGCAAGGCAAGGCAAAGCAAGGCAAGGCAAGGCAAGGCAAGGCAAGGCAAGGCAAGTTTATTTATTATAGCCCTTTTCTGTACCCTAACAAATTCAAAGTGCTTTACAAAACAAATTAAAATACTTTTTAGGAATACATACAGTAAAAACACATTATATAATGGCATTTTACAACAGGCATTACAAAGCAAAGATAATAAAATAAACACCACAGGTACAATACGTGTTTAAAAGGCATACTGTAGTGCGAATATGAGCAGCTCAATTAAAAGCAGCCAAAGAGATGTGTTTTTAGTCTCCATTTAAAAATAGTAAGCGTTTCTGCGGACGTGTATGATTCAGGCAGTTTGTTCCAGAGTGTCGGGGCATAACAGCTAAACGCTGCCTCTCCATGTTTTGCTTTTACTCTCGGAACCGATAGCAGACCCGTCCCAGAAGACCTGAGGCACCTTGATGGCTCGTAATTATGCAGGAGTTCAACAATATACTTTGGTCCTAAACCATGTAATGATTTAAAAACTAGCAATAGTACTTAAAAATCAATTCTTTGGCCGACTGGAAGCCAATGTAGAGATTTCAGAACCAACCACAGAGATACTTCATTTCAACACAACATGCACACTTGCTCCTTTGTTGAATCTTCAGCCCGTCTTATAATCACAGTTAACTTAAAATAATAAATATTACAAGCTATTATTTCATATTTAAACTCACCAGGTTTTTTGTCATCCGTTTTTTTCCCCCTGAAAAAAACTAAAAGACAAACATGTTGACTTCAGCTTCCTCACCTTTAGCTCTGGTCCAGATGTGGACTGTAACCACGGTGATGATGAGAGCTGCTAACCCCACAGACACTCATTCACTCAAATTCAGGTCTCAGTCCATCACTACACACAGATTTCTAGCTTTATTAGTTGTTTAGTTGCTTTAACCTCCTATCCTTTCTTCTTTCTCCTCCTGTCCTTCGTTTACCTCCTATCCTTTCTCCCCTTCGTCATATCCCTCCCATTCGTTATATCCCATAACCATCTTTTTCTCACCATCCTCTTCCTCCCATTAACCTCCTTTCCTTTCAACTCTTACTCCTATATTTCATCTTCTTCTTCATCCTCCATTCTCCTCCTCCTCTCCCTCCCTGACTGCACTCGTGATGTTAAATCTTCACATATATCTTCGTGCAGCTCTTTTTAGCCTGCAGTTTAAGGGGTGTGTGGATCAGGTGAGAGTGTGTGTGTGTGTGTGTGTGTGTGTGTGTGTGTGTGTGTGTGTGTGTGTGTGTGTCAGAGGTCATGTGTGTGCACTCCCTGAAGCCTGGCGGTGTGCGTTGGCTGGCGGTGTGCGTGTCTTCATTGCAGAGTGACTCACGATATATTTATATATAAAAACATCAACACATTCAGACAGAGAGACGTCTTCCTGCTGCTGAATGAGGTGTGGCCAAATCAAGGCCAGATGAACAGCATTCATCAACAGCACTTTAAATTGGATGTTAAATTCCTGCACCCTACCCGGGATCAGGATAGATTAACCGTGTTTAACACTCATTCAGATAAACTCAGGTTTACTGGGGCTAAACGGGTGTTTTAGACTGAAAACAGAAAGGCCAGCATTGGTCGTTACAATCCAGAAAGAACAGTTTTAGTGATGGATTCTTATTTTTGAAGGCTTATTTAATAACACTAACTCTGCACAATGATTCATAACGATGAGTCAGACTTTCAGATGTGTGACGATGATCCCATTTAGGCTCTCTTCCAACTTTAATTTGTTCATGAACTTTGAAGTGTCCATATTATGCTCATTTTCAGGTGTATATCAGTATGTAGTGTCTCTGCTTTAAAGAGTCCTCTCCTGCTGATGTTCAGGTGTATATCAGTATGTAGTGTCTCTACTTTAAAGTGTCCATATTATGCTCATTTTCAGGTGTATATCAGTATGTAGTGTCTCTGCTTTAAAGAGTCCTCTCCTGCTGATGTTCAGGTGTATATCAGTATGTAGTGTCTCTACTTTAAAGAGTCCTCTCCTGCTGATGTTCAGGTGTATATCAGTATGTAGTGTCTCTGCTTTAAAGAGTCCTCTCCTGCTGATGTTCAGGTGTATATCAGTATGTAGTGTCTCTACTTTAAAGAGTCCTCTCCTGCTGATGTTCAGGTGTATATCAGTATGTAGTGTCTCTACTTTAAAGAGTCCTCTCCTGCTGATGTTCAGGTGTATATCAGTATGTAGTGTCTCTACTTTAAAGAGTCCTCTCCTGATGATGTTCAGGTGTATATCA
>NW_011344125.1:0-5244 GCF_000735185.1 Notothenia coriiceps
GCTATCTCCCTTAAGGAGGGGCTGCCCTAGCAAGTTGTTGTTGTTGTTGTTGTTGTTGTTGTTGTTGTTGTTGATGTTGCCAGTTTGTGACCGGGCAACTCTCGGTCAGAGATAGTTATTGTTGTGGGAAACCTGGAACACATCCTTCTCGGGGTGTAGATGACCCCGAGCCATAAGCGACAACAACTGTGATTCAGTGTCCTCAGCTGTTTAGTCTATCTATTGAAGAATGTTGATTATTCCACTCTGAACTAAAACCTGGAACTACAGGAGGGGTTTCAGAACTGATTGTGGCATCTCAACCGTGTGGTCAACTCGTGGCCCGTGACATGTTTTTTGAATTCTCCGGGCCGAAGCTCCNAACTAGTTCAAACCTCGAGCTACAGGAGGGTTCTTCAGAATTGACGTGGCAACTCTACCGTGAAGTCAGAACCTCTGACTCTTTGACTTGCTCCAAATAAACCCATCAGTGTTTGACATCAAAGCTCCAGCTCTCCCCATGTCTCCTTTGAGTCGGTGACTCCTCCTGCATTGCTACACAGAAGTTTCCCCCACACAATGGTAGTTCAAGACGCCTCAAAACTCTGTTTTTCGTTACTGTTTTGATTTGAAGACCCCTAGTGGCAGAAAATGACATTGGGTTTTTAAAGTTTAATTAAAATCCTATAAACTCGAGTTTAAAGACCATTCTAAAGACAGGGCCTGGGTTCATACACAAAAGCAAAAGCAACAGAACAGACAGTCCCAAACGTTTGACAAACTAGCAGAACCAGTCGAAACAATAATCCTGAAGCTTTCAACGGCCCCAAGGCCAAATCCTAACTTCAGTGCGGAAAAGTTTTCTATATAAAAAGTTTATCGAACAAAATTGTTATGCTTATGAGCATTCAAAGTTTAAAATGTTTTAAAGTTCTGCACTACCTGCTGGAAGCCGCCTGACATTAATTTACTCAGAGTGGAGAAAGGAGCCACGTCTGATATCTCCTCATCATTATTTCTCATCTTGAAGTGTTTGTAGTTTGGATTCCAACACTAATGTTCTGGCTCAGAGAGGGTTGTTTTTCTTTTCAAGCCCCAAACACGCGATAAGCAATCTGAAGTGCACTTAGGCTTCATTCATTGCAGAGTTGTTGCAAAAGCTCAGGTCAACACTCATACATCATCATTTTGAACACCGGTTGAATGTATGAATGGGTAAACTCATACTGAAGACATGGTTAGTATTACTTTTAATGAAGGCAAAACACTTTGGCAAGATTTTGACTATAAAGAAAGTTATCTCTATCCGTTCTTCTGACCGACATCCCCCATGTCCAGATGGTGGCGCTATACGGAAACAACAATCTTGGCCATGTGTACAGTATAACAGCCTAAAAATGTTTGGCCCGTTAGTTTTGAACCCTTAGTCTCAGAAACATTGCTTGGGTTGTGTGGATCGTTTCGTCTGTTGGATCATGTCAATATCTACATTTTGAGCAAGCAAGTTTGGCTTTAAATTGAAGAAAATCTATTTCAAATATATTCGCTATTTACTGAGATAATGGCATTTTAATTAACTTAATTCTTAAAGTACCACCACGCAATGCTTTTTGTTGGAATAAGTGTTTCTGATGTGCAACACATGAGTTGCTGACACAACAACCATAACAATTGCTAAATGATCTCCAAATGAGACAAAATAACTTATTAGCCGGCTAACTTGTTAGGTTACCATAATTAAACAGCTAAGTGCAAATAATTAAATATCATTACATTGATAGTGATATAACCCCCTTTAGTTGCATTAATACTAATCTACAAAGAAAATAATATGTTAAAACATTAGCAGTTCCATCCACAACAGACACAGACTACACTGTTATCATAGCTATGCAAAAGCTGGAGGACCTTTCAGGTTAGATTATTTTAATACAGCTGCTGTTTAAATAGACCAAGAATGAACTTCCACACTAAAATTGTCACCTGTGTGGTCTCTACTGAACCTGTGAGTGTTTTCCTGCCAGGTCCGTCATTATCATTCACGTTAACGACGCTGAAGGCAACATCGGAGCTAGTCATTATCATTCTTATAATGTTGGATGTTTCTGTAAAGAAAATAAAAACATTGACAGCACCAAATATTTTCAGACACCGGCCTCTGAGCTATTCATCTGTTTCCTCTTCAGCTGCATTTTTGTTGATGAAATTAGAGTTCTTTCTTTGCCTGATTTGATGAGAGCTGCTGCCAGAGCTAACTACTGTGTTTTTCTTTCCTTTATAACCAAAGATACCACAGTTATTGTTTCCGTAAACATTGAAGGGGTCACTCACTGTGTGGCTAAGGTTTTCCTGACGAAGACATATGCTAACATTTAGTATTTGTTTAGAAAATAAATAACTGGCAAGAACTGGCTGCATAGATTGGATCAATATTTAAAAATCAGTGGTAACAAGTGAAAAATAGATGTTACATAATTACGTTTTTAAGTAGATTAAATTAATTGAACAATAATTGATTTTCCGTGCGCTGCTCTTTGTTTACTTTTGTTGGACTAAAAAGACAATGTCTACGAACGGATTGTTTCTCAAAAAGCTTGATTAGAAGGTGGCTCAGAAGTTACATTTTACCAAATGGGTTTCACCTCTTTTGCTCCCCACATGGATTATTTTCCCACAAACCAGTCTGCAAAAACATGATGGGCCAATACTTGGACTAACCACCAGAAACCAGAATGTTTTCAACATTCATGCAGGATCTGTTAAACCTAAAGGTAACAAAAGGATAGAAACTAAAGCATTTTAAGTGGGTATATGAATGTTATAATTTTAAGGCTCAGTTTTAAGAGTATGAACAATTAATTGTACACAACATCTGAAAAGAAAAGAGTGGCTACCTTTGAAAGTAGGGTGAAAGTCATGGGCCTATCGGAACAAGCATTGTTTAAAGCGGTTAAAAACTAAATAAGATATCAAGTAAAAGCTAAAACCCTTATCTAGACGTTTAAAAAAAGTCACATGACACAACATTCTTTTGTTCTTTTCCAAAGCCGGATTGTTTGATCTGTTTTCACGTTGGATCTCTATGCATCCGTGTTTAATGCACTTCACATCTTTGGAATGTATCAGTGATGACCAATTGTTGTGAAGTTAGCATCGCAAGGGCTCCCTTGACAAAAGGCGATGGGAAATTCCTCTTTGGATTTTCCTACATTGCAGAAATTAGCTCTTTGGCCAATACACATTTTGTTCAGAAGGATAATCTCTACATATTTACACCTCCACTTTTATCATTTTTGAAACCTAAATGCAATTGCCAGAATTGGACTATAAACAAATGATATGACGTTCACGCGGCTGCACGTTAACACTGCTAACTAAAGGAAGACTTGTGTCAGTGTATTGATGTTTAGTACTTTTATTTAGTCATTTGTAAGAAACGACTGTTTTAAAAGAACCTATCATCGGAGTGGGGTGTTTTCTGACGTATTTCATGTTGCAGAACAAAACGGCAAAAATGACTTAAGCTTGTTTTAACCACAGACCTTTTTTCAGGCTATCAACCAAAAACATGTTTGAGATGAAGGAACCGGAAGTGGTAACATTTCTGGGACTTAGTCCTCATTCCTGCACCATACTTTATCAACAAAGGGGATAGTCTGCTTTTTCATAGCAAGGCATTGAGTAAGGGTTTGGAGAACAGGATGGATGGGTGTGTATCATGTCTGACTGTCATGCAGGAAAGGAGGATTCATACCTTGTCCTGCTATTATCTTGTTTTTGTATTGCCCTTATGATCTTTTCCAAGTGTAATTCAAAGCGTAACTGTTATGTATGTGTCACATCTGATGTGACTGTGCCTTTAAGATTGCACCGGGAGTTTGAGGATGTTTGAACCGGATAGAGTTAGTTGTTGTCATGGGAGGATTATGGATTCTCTACTCTCACCTCTCTCCCCGTTCCTCGCACTGCCGGGCGAACCACCAATTCCGTGGGTTCGCTGGCTTGAGTCCTTCGAATCGTTCATAGTAGCCGCGGGGCTAGCTGAAGCTAACGACGACAGGAGGAAAGCCCTGCTGATATACTCACTGGGCAGCGAGGGACAGCGGATTTTTCGGACTCTCTGACCTTCTCCGAAATGTGGGGACTGTGTTACACTGCTCACTGGACACTTGCTGCTCCACAAAATGTTATGCTCCGGCGGATTGTTTTTCGGCAACGCCGGCAACAGGCGGGTGAGTCCGTCCACCATTACGTGGCTGATCTGAGGGGACTAGCCAGCCTCTGTAAATTCGGGGCGCTGGAGGATGAACTAATACGGGATCAGCTGGCTGAGCACACTAACAGCTCGACGCTCAGAGAAAAGTTGCTAATGATGACAGACAAGCTCACTTTAACAAGAGCAGTGGAGGTAGCTTTCCAGCTTGAGTCAGTAGCAGCCTTAGCATCCCAGCTAGCTCCCTCCTCCAGTTCTTTTCCCCACAGACCCATGCTACTAACTCAAACGGTGGCGCTACTAGGGATGTCCCGATCACCTTTTTTTGCTCCCGATCCGATTCCGATCATTTGATTTTGACAATTTGCCGATACCGATTTTTCCCGATCCGATCTTTATGCAATGCATTAAGAGGAAAAAAAGCATTCAAGTTGTCCCTTAATGTTATTTTTTTATTTAAATTGGATATTCTATCCAACATGGATATAGCTTATTTTTTTCACAGCAGCATTGGATCAGTTCAGTTGTGCAGCATTGGATCAAAACAAAATAAAGCTTATCAGTACTTGTTAGCTTACTGCTACAATTAGACACTGCACCCTGCCCACTCTGTTGCCAGATTTGAGAGAAATAAGCAACCAGGTCTATGAAAACAAGCCCCAAAGAAGCAACACATACATGATGTTGTGTCATTTGAAACCAAAACTAAGGCCTCAGGATGACTTTAAGACTTGAACATGGTCATTTTTGTTTTGTAACATTGAATGCAACATTTTAAAAAAGTATTTAAAAAAAAAAAAGAAAAAAATCCCGATCCCCGATTTTTTTCTCCCGATTCCGATCTTTTGAAAATCACGTGATCGGCTCCGATCCCCGATCACGTGATCGGATCGGGACATCTCTAGGCGCTACCCATGGAGCCTCCCGGGGAGGTTTTCCCTGAGGACAACTTTGATGTGAACTTTGCAGCACGCCAGTGTACGGCAGCACGCCGGGCCTGTGGTAATTGTGGCTCATCATCGCACCAGAGTCGAGCTCCAAACTGCTCTGCC
>NW_011344126.1:0-4440 GCF_000735185.1 Notothenia coriiceps
AAGTATCTCGGGGTCTTGTTCTTGAGTGAGGGAACAATGGAGCGTGAGATGGGTCGGAGAATCGGAGCAGCGGGAGCGGTACTGCAGTCGCTTTACCGCACCGTTGTGACGAAAAGGGAGCTGAGCCAGAAGGCAAAGCTCTCTGTCTACCGGGCCATTTTCGTTCCTACCCTCACCTATGGTCATGAAGGATGGGTCATGACCGAAAGAACGAGATCGCGGGTACAAGCGGCCGAGATGGGTTTTCTCCGCAGGGTGGCTGGTGTCTCCCTTAGGGATAAGGTGAGAAGTTCGGTCATCCGGGAGGGACTCGGAGTTGAACCGCTCCTTTTTCTCGACGAAAGGAGCCAGTTGAGGTGGTTCCGGCACCTAGTTAGGATGCCACCTGGGCGCCTCCCTGGATGGATGGATGGAACACTCAGAAAGTCCTTTACCTCACTGAGCCTCTCAGTCTGACAGGAGGGCTCTCCTCCACCCTGGTTGTAGAAACATCTACTTCTTATATCCGTTAGCACAGCTAGCACCAGATTCTAATAACAACAGCGCCGGTACCGGAGCGCCCTCTCTCTCTCTCCCTCGCTCGCTCTCTCTCTCTCTCCTCGCTCGCACTTTGGCTGTGAACTGTGGGCGCCTGATAAGCCAACATCCCCAACTTTCATCACTTGCAGCGCCCACCGTACAGGGCAAATGAAAGGTGTAACCGCGGTGAAAAGGGTGTTACATTTACTTAATTATGAATGTTGTTACATCAAGGCCAAAAATTAGGATGAACGCCAACGGTCAAAAAAATGTTTTCCCTCCCAGAGCTACCAGCGTAGCGCCCCCCAGATCTGGCGCCTTAGGCGACCGCCTATGCCAAAAATCGGCCCTGCCTAGTACATACAGTGGCAATGTCTCAACATTTAGCAAAAATACACCTTTATTGAACATACAGTAACACAAATACTACAAATCCACATAACAATCAAAAAAAAAATTTTTTGGGTACTTGGCTGGCGCCCCCTAGCAGCGGCACGCATATTTCAGCAGCGGCGCTGCACCGCCACTATTTGTATATAGGGGAAACACTGGTACTATATGTCATTTAAATATTGACTGCTTTAAGTCTGCATGTTTTGGGGATTATTTGATTAATATGTAAACTAGAAATTAGAATGTTCTGTGTGCTGATGTAAAGCCCCATGAAAAGCCTCACCTTGGATAAAGCTGTGTCCAGGATTTTGTCTCCTAATGTTGACATGCCAACTGGAAGAGAGAAGACATTTGATTAACCAGATATAACTCGCAGAAACACCAGTACTGTCTCATTAAACACATGTCCACAGGTCTTTCACAACTTTTCAGATAAAATACTCATACTTATTATTTTAGGGGATCATAACATATAAAGGTTTCTGTTCAAAATAAGAGCAGACTTTAATATAATTGTGTAGAGTTGTTTAGGTTTTTAGCCTAGCTGATTGAAGGAAATGCTTTTTAATAATGAAGCAGTTGTTGATCGCTGTAAGAGTAGTGAGGAGTCAGCATTCAATGATGACATAACACACTGTTAATACAGAGTGTGTATTTTAAATCAAAAGTTTGTATTTATATAGCCCAATGTCAAGAAACAACTAAGGCTTTATAGATCAACAAATATGAATGACAGTGTAAAAAGACAAGATAAAATTACAACATATATTTAAATTACAGGTTAGAATGTAGAATATAAGAAAAGGGTAAAAGATAATAAAATACCAACAAATAGGATACTGGAGGAAGTTCTAGGGAAGCCTTAACAAGCCTTAACTATAATCCTAGTCTTTAATGTGAGGATGCTGTCTGCCTCCCTGATAGAAAGCTGGTTGCTGATTATGAGCTCTTTAAGGTAGGATTGAGACTGAGCATTAAGAAGGGATGTGCTGGGACAGCCTGATGAAAGGGAATTTCACTAATGGGCATACATTTGTTTAGGAGGCTGGATGAAGTAGTGAGTAAGATTAGCTGGGGACAAATCTTATTTTATCTCCACAGAGTCTTACGTCTTACATTCAAGCCAAATGTGCCCACACCTCTACAGGGTCATTTGATATAGAATAAAGGCTGGGTTTTTACCTATTTCCAGGTTTAGTTCAGGGTACAGCTCCTTCAGCTTCTCT
The DNA here is from genome assembly GCF_000735185.1 of Notothenia coriiceps. NCBI lineage: Eukaryota > Metazoa > Chordata > Actinopteri > Perciformes > Nototheniidae > Notothenia > Notothenia coriiceps. The sequence continues at coordinate 2,139 of NW_011344126.1, forward strand.
GCCACGCTGTCAGTCTGGATGCGAGCCAACTGGGATAGAAGAACATGTTAGCTGATATATTTCAAATAGCCATCCACAGTGACAGTCAGATCATGTTATCTTAAAAAGACATTGTTGAGGCTGAGCTACGTTATCTCTGGGGGAGGAGCTCCAGACTTCTTGCTCTGCTGTATCTTTACATCAGATAACTCACATTTAACTGGCTTAGGCTCATGTTCAAACATTTAAATATACACTGATGCAAAAGCCCCTCTCTTTTTTAAATATATTCATAAAAAATAAGCAATCAAAGTTAAGCTCTGGTTAATTAATGTAGAACTGTACCTGGCTCTTGCGGGTTCCAATCCGGAAGACACGACTAACCTTGCCATTTCCATCCTGCCGGGACAAAAAAAGAAAGGTTTAAACTCACAGTCTGCCAAATTCCTTAAAGATACAATGGTCCAAACTCATTATCATCCTCATCTAGAACTAGTTTTCTATATAATGCTGAAACATTTTCTCCGCCGGCCTCACCCTGATGTACTTGTAAGGTCCTTGCTCCATGCTTCTGTATCCGTGCACTGAGGAGGCTATTGTGTGTTTGAGAGGCTGAGGCTGCCTGCTGTGTCTCGGTGAGGAGCTGAGGTCATATAGCCTCTTGTCTAGATACAGTGGTCTTTTTACCGGACACCCCCTCCTTCCCTCCCTCCCCTCCTCCAGGACCTCCACCCCAGATATCTCTGGTTCCAAAAGATAAGTGCCGATTCATTGAGTTCGTTATTAAAGGCAGGGAGGGGCCGCTGAGGAGGGTTTGAATATGAGGTGTGGTCCCAGGGTTCTTGAGCAACTTGGGTTAGAGACTTTTATTCTTGGCATTGGCAAGGCGTTATATTTTATCGATTGAAAAAAAAAAAACAGCTAGCTGCCATAAAATAGGAAATATAAATATATGTAAAATCAACATATTTAGCACATTTGTCGCTGCTGGTTCGTTGAGGAAACTAAATTAAAAAAAACACTTTGCATGTCATAAACAAGCAGTTTTTAATGTGTCGATAAGTGTTATTGGTAGGCATGGGATAGTATGAAAACGTAAATGTCTTGATTTTGCAGGCTATAATAATTCCGTGAAGTGATATTATCCCCAAAACTGACCAATTATGCTCTTAAAACTCTTAAAATGGCAATTAAATCCCTTTCCTTCAAGTTATTTTATTTTGTGAACACCCTTTTTCAGTACAAAATAAACTTAGATAAGGTCCCTCTGTATATAAAAAAGATACTTTGAAAATATATATAAATACTTGCTCAATGTTTAAAATTACACACTTTTTTAAACATTTCCAGAATGTAAGTGAGCTGGACAACTTTTTAAACACTTTCATGTGAAGATGTTCTCAATTATGATGAGAACTGTCATTAAAAGTGTCTGGAAGCTTTTGATTGGCTCGAAGTGGTGAAAACCACACTAATTGTCAGAGAGAAGAGTAACAATATAAAATAACTCCAAATAGATCAATATACAATTAACATCAGTTAATAAAACATATTTATCTTTATTACATTATAGTAGAGTAACATAATTGATAAAGGTTTGTATTGTATTATATGAGATCATGCATCCAATTGCTTTAGAATTGGTCTCATTGGAGTTCCTTAGCCAATGTTATTAGTTTGAATGTTGTTAGGAGTCAGGCAACTTGTTTGTGCTGTTAGCAAATATACCTACCCCTAAAAAAAAAAAAAACACCAGCTCTCTGATGCCACTGGTTGGCTGTCTTAATGATATAAAGGCCTGGATGGCGCTAAACTTTTTAAATATAAATGAGAGCAAAACGGAGGTCATTGTGTTTGGACCAAATGGTGATGTCCCTTCCATTGACCTGGGTTCCCTGCAACCGTATGCAAAACCCATGGTCAATAATCAGGGCGTCAAAATCGACAGTACTTTTAAATTAGATAAACAGATAAACTCTGTGGTTGAGTCCAGTTTTTATCACTTGAGGCTCCTGTCCAGAATTAAACCGGTTTTATCCTTTTTAGACTTTGAGCGTGTAATTCATGCCTTTGTTTCTACTCGTCTAGATTACTGTAATGCAGGGGAACTTTATGCCGGCCTAAACAAGACCTCGCTGGCACGTCTGCAGCTTGTACAAAACGCTGCGGCTCGGCTGCTTACAGGAACACGCAAGCATGGGCACATCGCACCTATTCTGACTTCCCTCCACTGGCTTCCTGTCCATTTTAGAGTTCATTTTAAGATGTTATCGTTTGTTTTTAAATCGCTCAATGGGCTGGCCCCTCAGTACATCTCAGACCT
>NW_011344127.1:0-2507 GCF_000735185.1 Notothenia coriiceps
ACATCTGCAGACACACAGGAAGTGAGTTTGTTTTACACTCCAGTCTGATAGCGCTGATGGAGTGCTGTGTGTGTGTGTGTGTGTGTGTGTGCGTGCGTGCGTGCGTGCGTGTCCCTTTCTCATTTTTCTAATTTCCCCTCCTCAACATCTAATTTCTCTAAATGCACATCGAGGACCGAGCGTCGAGGAGGCTCTCTGGAGGAGCTATAATCGAGGATACACTGATGGGTCCTCCGCGGATGTATTTCCGGGAACAGCGATGTTTCAAAGAGTCGTGACGCACGGCCGGACTGATCTCAGCCAATGACAGCTCTGCATGCATCCCCTGGATATCATTGTATTAACTGCTTTCATAGCGACTCAATGCTTAAGGTGAGAACAGCTGTGAGGTCCGTGCAGAAAGCAGAGCGGTGTGTAAAATATGTATCACTCAGTATAACAGGCCTACTCTCTTTATTTGCTTTAGTTTAGTAGATATCTACAAACAAAGAGGTGCTAAAACCATTTAGTGCTTCACATAATAAAACAGCTGTATCCTGATATGATATGTTTTAGGAGCTTTAGGTGCGTGTGGTCCAGTGAGGTCTCAGATGGTTTGGTGTCTTCTGCTTACTTTTAATATTTGTAAATACAATTTAAATTCCCCATTTCAGGCGACCAGAGGGGGGGGGGATATATCCAGTCTCTGATTGTGTTACGTTATTATGAGAGTGCTCTCATACTTGTTTGAATCTGAAATTGTATATATTTATATAACTATATAGTTATATAAATATATGTGTGTGTGTGTCCGCATCTGTAGCCTGTTATTGTCTCATTATACCGCACTGTGAATGAATTAAATGTAAATATATAAGTGGTCATGAACACATCTGTCCATCAGACAGAGGGCTGCTGTGCCTCCTGTCATCATTAATGGACGTCTCTTTAAAATGACCGCTCAGAGGAGAGGAGTTCTCATTTCTCTAACCGCCTGCTGCTTCCCCTCCTCTCTCCTCGGCTCCCCTCCTCGACTCCTCCGTTCGCATCTCCTGTGGGCGGGACTAAGACACGAGGATAGGAGTCGAGGAGGGGAATTAGAGAAATGAGAAAGGGCCTGTGTGTGTGTGTGTGTGTGTGTGTGTGTGTGTGTGTGTGTGTGTGTGTGTGTGTGTGTGTGTGTGTGTGTGTGTGTGTGTGTGTGTGTTTATATGTCTGGGAGGGAGGTTAGGGTTTATTTTGTTTTTATTATATTTCTGTTTGTCTGTATTATTGTTATTATTTGTAGCTCACATTTTTCTTTTTATTATGTACTTTTAGTTATTTTTCTTTTTTTAAATGCTTTTGTACATGTTGTGTGTTAATCTCAATAAAAAAGGAAGTGAGGTTGTTGTTGTTGTGTTTGGGAACAACACACAGCGGTTGTTGTCGTCAGGGAAACACTCACCACTTTTCTGTTGGTTTGGTTTGGCTTGTTTTTCTACAGCGCTACTGTCCGAGGCCGCCGGGGAGCTGCACCTGGGCTCCTTCTCTGTGCTGTAGCGCAACGAGAACACAGAGGGGGGGGTCAGCAAGTTGGAAATACTCCAAATAGATACAACAATACAGATCTATTGCCCCTGAACATTTGGAAAGCACTAACCCCCAGAATAGGGACCTTTTTTCACCACCTAAAAGTGTCATATCCACCATGCGCTACAACTAAAAATAACCCAACTTTTAATACTCTTTAAGACCCAGCGGACACCCTGCCTTCCTTTCCCTAACCTTTCATGTATTTTAAGTGTTGTTTAATATATGCCTTACATAAATAAAGTTCCATCTTATCTTAACTCTAGTTCCCTGGAAAGTTTCTGCAGTGAAAATGCATTTGTAGTGAAACCTATATCATCGATTTAACCTGTAACTTAGAAGACATGGAATTTAAATGTGTGTTTTTTCTTGAACATCGTCCCAGCAGCAGACTTGTATTTTCGGGTCAGCAGCAGGCTTGTGTTTCTCACCCGGAGAAAGGCTGGAACTCGGTGAAGTTGGCCCAGCCACTTCCCTGCGTCCCCGATCCGCTCCTCGACGAGCTGTCCCACCCTGGTGCCGTTTGGGAAGCTGCCGTCCCTCCAGACTCCCTGAAATTTGCTGTCCAGCCTGGACCTTGGAAGGAACCAAGAATAAATCAATACAAGAGCAGATTCTGAAAGGTTTCTAAAATGCATTTGGCTGGGGATGCAAGTAGCTGAACAAATCCCCTTAATTGGTACAAAAAAATATTATACTGTTGCTGCAAATAAAATCCAACAGCGGCATTGATCCAAGCTTTTAAGTCTCGCCTAAAGACCCGCCTCTTTTCCCTCGCTTACGAGTCAGTCTGAGCTATGCACTACCTATTTGTCTGTCCATAGTCTTTATGTGCCTTTTATTTATTCGTGTAATATGATATTTTGTTATAATGTTATGTTCATTGTGAAGCACTTTGGCAAACCCTGTTTTAAAAAATGTGCTATATAAATAAAGTGGATTGGAAACATCATCTC
>NW_011344128.1:0-3363 GCF_000735185.1 Notothenia coriiceps
CACACACACACACACACACACACACACACACACACACACACACACACACACACACACACACATACACATACAGGCACTCCCCCCCCCACAGCTAAGGGGGTTGTCGACCCTCCGCTTCGCGTCGGGCCGAACTACGCCCCTTAGCTGTGATATAATGAGCATATACCACGGCCTGTCGTGAGCTATTGCTTAAATATATATATATATATACCCTTAATAACTGCGCGATATATACCTGGCTGCTATATCTTACAATCAATTACAGGATGTGTATTTTGTTAATTGTGTAATTTCTTCTTTTTTTTTAAAATCCTTCATATTTTGTTATGCTTTTATAAGTTAACATTAAGCGTTCTTTGGCTCTTTCTGCTGTAGCAAATGTACATTTCCCCTCTGTGAGTCAAATAAAGGTATTCTGATTCTGATTCTTAATATTTTCATCATGAACTTAAATAACACATATCTAATTGAAGACACAATGAAGTCAGTTCTTGTATTTTTGATCAATGTTTCACCCATAGGGCAGGATCACCTGATAAGTGATCAGAAATGTGCAAATGGCCCCTCTGTGCAGCCAATGGGGTTGTGTGGATAAAGCTTCCTGAGGTGATTGGTGGCTGGAAGGCCAACAGGACAGTGTGAAGAGGTTAGAAAGCTCCACTGTGGCACCAGGAGGGCAGACGCTGGCAGAGATGGCGGGCATGATGACAGGTCTTCTCCTTTTGCTGTTGGCCGGTTTACTTCAAAAGGTATATACATTCAATACAATTAAATTATTTTTTTTCAACATAAAATAACATGTCTTCATGTCTTCATAACCTCAACAATTACATGCTGATGCATCAGCCAATCGAATCATATGCCAGTGCAAGCTCTAGCCAATCAAACCGCGTGCTTGTGTGTCTGGGGCGGGAGATTCATGTGATTGGTTGTTGGTTATTTATTTGCAGGACGGTGAAAGCATGTTTGCATCCAGGGGACCAGATAACACAAGTTGATATCCAAGAAGGACCTGAAAGAAGGACAGACATTAATGGGAACCATGACATCGCTCTGCTGAAGCTACCTGAGCATGAAGGGGCTTGAAACTTTAAAACATCCTGACTGTAACAAAACGTGCCGTACTGAGAGGTTTGATCTTTAATGTGTCCGAAAGTTAAACTCCTAAGGAACTCAAACTGAATCTTTTTTTTATGAATCTTAAGTATTTTTCTTGTATTTCAGAGATGATACGGTTCAGATTGCAGGACTTGGACCCACAACGGGAAAAGGTAGAAAAGTTGAGATGAATCGTGTTTATTTTATAATAAAACTGTTCACACTGAGTTCTTTATTAAAGTTTTGAGTTTGGTAACTTTTTAGAAAACTTTGTAGTATCATATTTTACCAAACACATTCATAACACATAAAGTATTTACAACAAACATAAGAAAGAAAGATAGAAAGATAGAAAGATAAATGAATAAAAAGAGGGAGAAGCATTAAAGGAGAGAAGAGGATATATGGTGTTGTCTTATCACTTCAAGTGGTTCTGTTGTTGGGACTGTGGGGCCATGCTGGTGTGAAGAGGAGCCAGCTCTAAATGTACTGCAGGACAGGAAACAGGTTTTATTGAGGGGGTTATTTTCTCTTCCAGGGTTACAGAGAGTGTTTCCAGGTTAGCACGATCTGTTAAAAGATTGAACCAAAGGTCGATTGATCATTTTGTTCTGTCTTTCCTGTGTAGTAAAATAGTTACAGTTATTGCATTGAACAGCTGTTTTCATCTGGCTGTCAGGAGGCTGAACTCTCCCCCCCCTCCCACCTCTCCCGCCTGCCCCCATTGGACCTGGACTTTCACACCCCACACACACATCCAGCACCAGACACTTTCTACGCAGCATTGGACAGGATTTTGCACTGATGTTAAATGTTTACAGCAATATATTCATCATTCTAGTGACTGTTATTTTGTACATACTTTTGTGTGTGTAAGTATACTCCTCTGGATTGTGGGAAACACTCTTTCGATCCCTCTGTCTGTACACACAAATTGTAAGATTGACAATAAAGTTGACTTGTTGGAGATGTTGCAGGATGTTGAGAGTGGTGATGTGTCTCTGTGAAGGACCTGATATTGGATAAGTTGGATTTGTTGTTGACACGTCACATGGAAACTGTGTTATTAGATGTGGGGTGTGCCAGTTAGTGTCTGTCAGATGAATGTATAGATTTCTGATTTCCATTTGTGAGTTGGTATGGAAACAGTGTTGTCGTCTTGTGACATTTATTGTTAGGTTGAAGGGAACATAGTTTAATTATTAAAGGAGGACACAGTTTGTGGACATTATGGATATCTGTTGTCTTTTTCTCTGTTGCCTGTTGGTGGAAACATTGTTGACAAATATTTACATCCGTAAGTAAAAAAAAGAATCTTCCAGTACAATTTGTTTTAATGTACAAGTTCAGTCAATCATGTATTAAAAACAACAGCTTTGATATTGTCATCTAGGAGGCTTACCTAAGTCAGACTCTCTCCAATGAGCACACACCACGGTGATCAAGAGTGTTTTCAAAAGCCGTCCGTCTGCCCAGCTGGTTGGTTTACATTCAAAGATTAACTATAATTACTAACCTCCTTTATGAAAAACAAACAATTGTGATTCTATTACTTTTATTTCAAAATGCAGGGTCTGAGATATAAATGTAAGTTTACATATTTTTGCTTTCAAACTATTGTTATGAATCTTTTTGATTTTAAATATGGAACTCAATTGTAAAATGTAAGCCTCGAGCAGCGATGAACGGTTCTTCGACGCTCCGCACAGGTCCGCACGTCCCATAAAATCAACTTCTTGTATCCTGTTGTCATTTAAAATAAAATAAAGATTTATAATCATTATTTCACTGATTATTTGTGTTTTATGAATTGAAAAATGTATTTCCACTCATCAATATCTTTGAACCTGCACTTACTGTTTCTGTCCATGTGGGGGCAGCTAGAATACGGCAGGCTGCTTTTACCATCAAAGATTAATATGAGTGTTTTACTTCCTTTCACTCACATCACAAGTCCAAAAGAAACCAGCATATCTTGTGGCCTTTAGCTTGTTGCATAAAACAAGTCACTCTGATTGTTCTGCTACTTCTTTAAAGGGAAGGAGTGATGTATCAGTTTGTTACGGCTGCTGTTTCTGTCTGCTCATTAATCTGCCTGTGAGTGTTTCCAGCTGTGTGCGTGTGTGTGTGATATGTAAATGAGCTGTGTGGTTGCCCTGACGTCATTGGCTGTCATCTCCTGGTCCGCCTCTGAAGAGGGTGATTGGATCGACGACAGCCAATCGCAGCGCACAGCCGGCGCACACCTGCTGGGGAGGAGTACAC
>NW_011344129.1:0-5506 GCF_000735185.1 Notothenia coriiceps
TAAATTATAGTGTCCGTCCAAAAAAACCACATTACTTATAGTGAAACACACCCTTGAATGATGGGATCGGAGACTAAAAGCTTTAGGAATCGAAACTATAACATATAATAAGTAGCCTGTATCAAGAATGATGCAAAACAGGTGACATTTGACCTTTTTAGAGAGATTTAGCAAAAATAAACACTTCTGGGGTCACTTGGGTGGATTTTCCATACCTCTGGCCCCCCTTGGTCGATTTTGATGATTGACATCTCTATTTCAATCTGCTTTCATTTCTAAAAGTGCCAAAACTAGATTTCAATTAATATGAGCTTTCATTTAGATGTATTCATGTGCTTGTTGTCATTTAGTGTGTAGTGTGCATGTTTTAAGAGAAGCTCTGCTGCCGAATGACATTTTTTATTTAATTAGTTTCCTTTCAGTCTAGTAAAATCCGAGCATGACAAGTTGAAAATCCCGCAAGCAAGTTATGAAGCATTTCAAGGTGGTATATCTGATTTTTCCCCCACCCTCAGTTGATTATCCAGGAAGGGGAAATTAGTCTCATATTTCAAGGCAGAGTTCAGTGAACTGTACTCATGTGATTAATACCCTTGTCTGAGACTTTGCCAAAGAGCTAATGCCTGGCTTTGGGTTTACAATAACAAGAGATTTGTGTTGTGCGTACGGTCAAAACAAGAAGTCGAAGGTTTTTCTACAGCGAGAACAGACCCGGTGTAGGAGAGTGGGTTAAAGGGAAATATGTATCTCCCAAACACAACTCCTCTGTCAAATATCTCTCCGCTATTTCAGAGTGACTTTGATCAACAAAGCACTGTGCTTGATAGCAACACCCACTTAAAACTTGCAGCTGAGGTTGTGTAATCTCTTTTCTATGACCTGTAACTGAAGAAAACTCCCCATTTTCAGCACTTAGCAACAGAGAAAGCGTCCATTAATGGTACTGACCTGCAGTAATGGATGACAAGCTCAATAAGAGGTACTGCTGTTGTTTGTGCTAAAACACAAACGAAAGATTTAATGAGAAGTCAATCAATTGCAGTCGGTACACGCCCACACAAAGGAAAGGCCTAATGGCAAAAAAAATGAAAGGGTTGGTTTACGAACATTTATAGAATCTTCTAAAGCAGATTGTTTTTGTCTTATTTTCCAAGGCTTTAAGATAGCTGCTGCCACTACTACCACCTGGCTGATGGCATTTAGTTTGAGGTGCTCAAAAAATTTCAACTTTTAAAAGGAAGTTCCTTTTTTATAGAGACAATAGAAAAACTGTTGAAACTGCTCAACTGTTATTAAAAGGTCTGATATCATTCACAGTCATAATGACATTAAATGTCAGTTTTCACTAATTTAATTGGCATAATTGATTTGGCGGGGACTTGAAACACAAGTTTTAGAGACGCTCAAACCTTGAAAAGCAAAATGTAATATTGGGTCAAAGTATTGTTGTGGATCCATATGGTGGTGTCATGTGATATACCGATATATCTTCCCTTGATAGATTTTCATTGCTGTTGTTATTTAACTGCATCTTCATTGGATCACGGCTCTAGATGGTGGAGAGAGCTAAAGTAGAATGTGACTGTTTCTATTGGGAAAGGTCACATTTTAAAGAGTATATATAATGCTAATTTTCAGGTTCATATTTATCTTTTGTGCTTTTATCGAGATTTATGTTTAAATGCTTTAATGTTCAAAAAGCACTTCATTTTTCTCATAATGCCTGTGCTGCAGCACCTCTTTTGAAACCAGAGCCCAGTCTGTTCTGATTGGTTAGCTAGTCAGCTGGTTGGAGATATGTCGGGAATGTCCATTCCCTTAGCATATCATGTGTAATGTGTTGGAGCCTTAGTCAATCGAAGTGTTGGTGTTACATAGTGATGTCATTATGTTACGTTAAATTAAGGAGTCCAATAGAGGCGTTTCAGGCAGGGGGGGAGTGTGTGGAACAGAAACTCCCTCTGGAGGGAACCTTTTTAGCCTTTGCAGACCATTTACATGTATAAAACCTAAATAACTACAGGAAAGGAAAAAACCCAAAAAGCAGAATGAGGCCCCTTTGTATGGACTAAAAAACTCTATTTTCAACAAAGGGTAAGACAGACTGGACCAGAAGGAGATTTGGAAGAGGTACTACGAATAATGCAGATGATGTGCAAAGACGAGTAATATATTTCTTAATAAACAGCAGATTGTTAAATAGTTCCCTTTCCTTTCTTTCGATTTTTTTTAATTTCATGTTTGTATTGTTGTGTTTTTCGGACTAAACAAGCTCCTGCTCTGCAGTTACGGTAGGTAGTGATCTTCATCTAATAGTAGGTATCTACCAAAAAAGCAAAGAAGAAGAATAAGAACCCCATTATTTAACCTTGACTGTAAAGTGTATGATAATTGTATATTTCCTAAACACTGAGCAGAAATATCACTTCTAAATTTGGACAAATTAGGCCAATCCAAAGAGTTTTAATGAACAAATGTTGGACACTGTCCTGCAGCCCAACTTTTGTATTTATTTTAAGAAGCGTGTTTGGTATTTTAATTTATTATTAAAATCCATCATTATGCAATGTTAAACAAGTTGCGGAGGAGGACACCACCTCCCACATAAGCTCAGCCCTTTTTCTGTTCAATTCCTCCTTCTCCGCCTTGTATCAATTTGTTTTTTTGCATGTCAAGTCAAAAGGAGGTTGTCACGGGAGACAGCTCGCTTGTCTCCTGCACATGATTGAGGTAGCTGCAATTTATAACGTTCCAGCCCGAGATAGACCTCACTTATCTCAGGCCTGCTCCTCTGCCAATGCCCTTTCACTCAGCCAATGAGGATGAAAGTTGCAGGTTAGGTTACTTTGTCAAAAGCATGGAACCATTACAAATCCACACTATCCATCCTTCTGTAGGGCAAGGAGCTTTTTCCCTGGTGCAACGCTGCTGCAGACCTGCCTCTCCTCAAAGCTGTCCGTCTATCTCTCACGCCCGGGAAGCTCGCAGGGGGGTTGTTATCACAAAGGGCCAATTTGTTATCCTGGTTCACTCCATCACAGAAGCCATTATTTGGGACTTTTATCTATCAAGAAAAAGCTGTTAATGTGAGAAAGAAAGTGCACTGTCATTATGCCACTGAGGCTACTGACTCCACCTTATACTGACTGGAGCTGAATGAACCTGAAGCAATTACTCCCGCGAAACTGCGCCAATGTGAACTACCTTGAACTTTTAAGTTGCGCCCCGGCGGAAACACCACGTCTGATCCTTATGTTAATATTTTGTGTACTAATTGCAGTGCAGCACAAAAGCCCTTGATGGAGTAGGCACTTCCACCGTAGGCGGATCCTCCTATTAGTCGCAGCATCGCGCTGCGGTGACACCGACACCTAAGCCCATGACTGCTAGATAATGCGTCCACACCTGCAGGACGGACGGTATTTCATAAACCTGATTGCAAAGCCGTGATTTATCACTTTCAGTTATTACTTGAGACACTTGGAATGATCGATTGGTTTATCCTCCAAGTTGAAGCTATGTATATAGGCCTACTGTATATATCAGATATGAAAAAAAGGAGGGAAAAATACAATTACCTGCCTAGGTGCCTAGGTGGGAGGATATTTCCTGAGAGTCAACCTTCATGCAAGAGTCTCGTGCCCTTTGTGTCTCCATCATGCACTGTGACTTAGCCGTCATGACCAGACGGACGGCTGCTCCCGCTATGCAAATGAACTATATTTCTTTCTACACGTTCACATGGATTTAGGAACAGCAGTGAAAAAAGAGCCAAGCAGAAGGCAACATGCTGATTTATTACTTTTTTCTCTATGATACAAGACTGGGAACATGTCATGGAGGTGTTACAGACATTAACATGAGACAATGTAACAGGTATAGTCTAGACTCTCTAAGGGTGAGGAATTTAATTACATTTTTGGTTGTAAAAAATATTTTAGCTGAATAAAATGTTTGCTCTCAAAACGCCACTAGAATCCCATTGGCATTTACAATTAGGAGCTTGGAGGGGTTTTTCACATCCACCTGTGAAGCATCTATTTGGCTTCCTGACATCTGATCCAGAAAGTCTTGACATGCACAAACCATTCTCAGTCCGGTCCAATCACTTGTCACACTGCTGCGTGTGGGCTGCAGGGCCCCCTCTACCCTCGTCGCAAGTCATCATTACACCACAAGCTGTCAAATTAAAACTTTTAAATTGTGTGAATGCCTCTTCGGAACTTTCCCTTTTTTCCCAGCAACATATTGCAGAGATAATTGAGGATATTAACAGCCAGACTGTTACCAGGAGATGAAAGGCAAGGAGGGAGCGGTGACAGCTCCTCTCGCTCGTGGCGGTAACGAGGGACTGTCAAAAGTCTCTCCATGTTTATCTCGGATCATCTAGGGGGATTTAAAACCCTTACCTTCACAATTCCATTCTTTATGGCGCGTCCTTTATCCACAGTGATTTACGGAGGCTCAAGCCCTGCGCCGCGTGATGAATGAGCGCTCTTCACAAGGTGTCAGGGCCAGGCAATGGTGGACGGGAGTGACTCTCCCCCCCACTCCCTGCCCCCGCTTCATTTTTCTTAGGCTTTCCTTTTTCTCTCCTTGCCTTCCCCTAATTTCATTTCCAAATTGGGCTGATTAGATGTTGACACATCAAGTGGGTTTACAAAGGAATTCTGATTTTAAAAGGGCGGTAGAAAAGAAATTGAAAAGACATGCATTTGTTTGGTGAAAATTGGACAAAGAAGGGACAGTAGCAGTTTTTTTTTGTTTTGTTTGGGGCTAAAGATGTAAACATATTTTATTCCAGATGCAGGGAATAAGCTTTAAACCAATAGTTAAAAACAATAACATTTCAACCAGATTACCATCAATATGAACTCATAGCTACAGTACACTGAAATGGAGACATGGATTGTGAATTGGCCCCATATGTACTTCTCTGTAGTTCAAAGATGTATTTGTAGTAAAATATTTTGCCCACAGGATATCTATCATTTATTTTACAAAGTAGTACCCCAGTCATTGGTCCGCCAGCAACAGAACTAAATATCAATGCAGAAGTCTCAAATATGAAAGTGAAGATAAACTAAGATGCATTTGCACATCAAATATACAAATCAGAGCTGATATAACATGTATTTGTAAAGGGGACCTATTATAATCCTTTTGAAGTTTAATAATTGTCTTTATTTCAGCCTGTCCTCCAACAAAAAACGACCAAATAGGTTGATTGTTCAACAGCTTATTACGACCCATAACGTGTAGCACCTCTAGTGGTCGTGTAAGAAATAACATGCTCCTGTTGATTGCAAACACTCCGGTGGGTCGTTTATTCACAAATAACCCTCTCTGGAAAATCCTAAATTGTGGAATAGTTTGGCCATTAAAATGCTTTTTGATTAGATTTCTAGCGAGAAGTGTATATTGTACTTTTAGAATCTACGTCCAGTGGATGTGTAGTTTTCATAGTAAAACCGGAAGTATTCCCCTCACTGTCAAATGATTACAC
>NW_011344130.1:0-3275 GCF_000735185.1 Notothenia coriiceps
TCTGTGTGGACGAGGAGCCGGGGGGGTCCTCTGTTCGTTAATGGTGCTGTATTGGTGTTGTGCACGTTGATCAAATAAACCAAGTTAACAGAAGATAAACGTCGTGTTTATTTGCAGTAGACTAACAATATGAAATTACGTATCCGCAACGAGCCAGCAGGTTTTTCTGGTGGACCTGACGCCATCCCCCGCTGTCTCACGGAGAGTTACCGCAGGTCCTTCCTTCATGCAGCGGTCAGACTATACAACCAGCACAGCCCCTAGTAGACCCCGCACAAAACAACACAGACTATAACACCTCTTGTTGATAAATACCAACTATGTGCAATATTTGCAGTATGTGCAATATAGACCTGGCTGCTAAATCCGCAGAACTGTCACAGGGTGTGTATTAGTAAAATGTGTAACTTTAAAAATATATATAATACATTTTTTTAATCTTTAATACTTTTTGTATGCAGGTCTGATCATTGAGAAAGAAGAAACGAACTGCAAACAAAAACCTATGTTAAAACAAAGAAAAAATACTTATAGTTTACATGATTATAAAAATGATTTGTTTGCAACATATAGTTTCATTTTTGAAATTTAGTTTATTTTGCTTGACTCAGTTTTTTTTTCTTTTAAACTCATAGTTTTGCTTTATTCTGAGAAAGTGTTGCTTTATCTTTATGATACAAAACTAATCCCATAAATGGTTGAATACATTTTTTTCTTTAACTGACACCGAAGCTTTCTCAGGGTGGGCCAATGAGTAAACTGGGTGGGCCTGGGCTACGCCACTGCCTCAGACACTGTTTCCTGCAAGATGTTGCGGGAGGGCCCCGGTACCGGGGTCTCTCTGGCTTAACAGGCTAAGACCCATTTAAACCCACAGCCAGGGTTTAGGCTAGGGTTAGGCTATTATTTGCAGTCCATTGTATTGAGTTCTAGACAAATACCAAGCAATGTTTGAAACCTGTCAAATCTAAGTCATATCGGTGCCTTCAACGACAATTCAAGATCTACCTAAAGGCACCACGTGCACAATGTTGAACAATCTAAACCAGAAATAAAACAATACAATTATTGTAATAACAAAAAATACATTTTAAAACAATCCATTCAACTGCACAACAATAGATCATCTTTAATAGTTAAGTCAAATCTCTTTTTGTTGTACTTTTATAAAGTAACGTGATCTGTTACTAATGGCTACCTGAAAGGTAGGACTTCAATATATAAATGTATGACTCCCTATGCCTTGGAAAAGGATTGGCAGCAGTGTAAAGTTAATGGTTAACAGGCTTATTCACAGGCATTATGTGAACAGAGGTACAATGTATTCAAGCAATAATCATCTGGATCAATTCAACAATGCAGAACAGTGATCAGGCCAAACTACTGTACTGAATGATGGCTGTCCATTTCAGGCATATGCTTAGGTCGACTTGGAAACATTTGGTCCGGTTGAATGAAACAATCTTTCTCCAAATGTAAACCCATCTGGAGGTAACACAGTGGTGTTCATTGTGCTCTGGGCTCCAGCTTGTGTGATCCTCATGCAGGTTATATGCTTATGTGGAAAGGATTCTAACTGGCTTCTAAATGGGCATAAAAGATGAATGCTTTAACTTGCACAATGTTGCAATACAGTATGTAGTGGGGATCTTGGGAAGTGTCAATATCTTGTTGTAAAAAAGAAAAATAGAAAAGGGATCTTTTATTCAGAACCATTTACTCTTTTCTTCAATCAACTGAATAGCTAGATCAAACATTACTGGAACTTAAGCTAACCGGTGGTTTTGTTTCATTGATTTATTCTTAAGAAATGTCCTAAGAAAAGACTATGTTTGATTCAACTTGTTCTTAAACTGCAGAAGTGTTCCTACATTTTTTTTCATAATAATCCCATTGTGTTTTTGCAGAAAACAAACAACCATTGTTCCAAAGGCAAAGGCATAACCCTAACCCTAACCTAGTTCTAAACCAAACCCTGATTGGCTTTCCCTGAAATTCCTCCCTGAAACTTAAACAATGTCACCAATTGCTTTGATCATTCTTTATAATAATGACCCATGTGTTTTCAAGAAGCAATGGAGATATTATTGATGTAACAAATATTGAACATGTTACTTTGGAATAGTCCAATATACTGCATTGTGGTTCTTGTGTCCACCTTTTGCTCATACAAATGCCCATTCCTTTCTATAAATGGGATTTTATGATTGCAATTGTGCTTCTGTCTGCATGTGTTTGTGTCCATATCCACTGTCTCATTTGTTCTGCCATGTGTTTTCTACATGTCAATGTGGAGTAAATGTGTTTGCATGTCTTTGTGCCCCTCTGCATCAGCGTTGACCACTGGAAACAGGCTCATCATTGCCGGGTAAGAGGACATTGCAGTGGTGAGAGCACAAAGAAGAAGAGAAAAGGGGAATGTGGATACAATCCTATAAGTGTTAGTGATGGACTAGACAATGGAAGGTGATGTAGGATTTAAATCAACTTTTTTTTCCCTCCCTTAAAACACTTGAGGCTGATGGGAGAGGAAATGGCTCTGTGATGCCATCCGCTGCAATCCTGCTAGCCGTGAAGCTCCGTCTGTTTGTCTGTTCGTGTCTCTCAGGTTTTCTTTTTTTCTCTGTCTAACTTTGTGGTGTGTTGGTAGTCTACAGATTAGACACTTTAAACCAAAAGCTTGACAATTGGATCCTCTTACAAAGACTTAATGAGTAATGCCCTTACTCTAACAACTAGATAAGACGTTTTTGAAGAAACATATGCCACAGTGTGAACGTGTAAAAGCAATTTGATAGCAAGGACTGAGCATCGACTATTATCTATTAGGGGTGTAACAGTTCACAGAAGTCACGGTTCGGTTCGTACCTCGGTTTGGGGGTCACAGTTCGGTACGGGTTCGGTACAATAAGAAAAAGCAAAAAAAAGTCCCAAATGCATAATTCCAGGTTTGTTGTTCTTTATTTTTGAACAGTAGTGCAAGTTTCAGTTTAAAAATAAGGAACTCTGACATTTAGAATAATTAACTGTATTACACTGTTAAAAACAAAACACAAACAGTAACACACACACTCAGATGGCCATATTATCTATAATGGCTGATGTCAAACAAAAAGGTTTTATCAAGCTGTAAAACTAAATTCAGTCTTGAAAATATTACATCATAATCATAAATAATAAGAAAGTGTTTCAAGAGCGCATAGTCGTTGAAAAACATTATGCCAAAAGCTTCCGTTATTTATTTTGGTCTCACGGCTTTCAGCGGGGAGAAGCTG
>NW_011344131.1:0-4298 GCF_000735185.1 Notothenia coriiceps
AGGTGCAAAGCTAGTGCAAATCATATCAATAGGCTCCTTAGGAACAACATGATGAAAACCTCAAAATGGCTCATTTGTCTCAAAATAAAACATGCCTCATGTAAATCCAACAGAAAAATAATAACTTAAAAATGTCTTGATATCAATGCCTTGTGTAAATAAAATAAAATGGCATAATACAGCTTGGAAGCAAAGACATTTTAGCCAAAATAAAATCAAGAACAACTTAAAGCAGGACTGGCCTCCGAATTAAAAGGCTATGTTCACTGAATATGCTGGCCCTTCTTCACGGTATGATAATATCATAATTTCCCCGGGGATCTTGAGCTACTAGCTTCATGCTAGCATGTTTTCCTTTCAAATGCTTGGTGAGGTTGGCAGTTGAGTTAACGGCAGTGGACAAAAGTATCTGGCCAGGGCACAACGTACACCTTACACTCACATTTTTCCCCTTAGTTTCAACAAGTTCGAAGTAATGGGAATACCTCCATCCCTCGAATGTTAGCGTTGGCTGCGCCTGCTTCTCGCTTGCCATCACTGCTCTCAGTCTCATGCCACCACCAGCGTCCAGCCTCTATCACGTACAGTGTGGAATGAGAGCTCGTGCCTGCGTAAGCACGCAGCTGAGTAGGCAGTGTGTCACACTGTCACTCGTCCCTGGGAAAAGTAACGTTCCGGCGAATTGAAAAAGAAACTACGTTACGTTACCAAATTTTCCGTAGTAGCGCGTTACACTACTTTTTACCCGGAAAAAGTAGTTACGTTACTGTAACGCGTTACACCCAACACTGCTGGTGAGGCACTGACTCTTTCAGAGTAAGATTTACAAATATTATATTTTGACCTTAATCCAAATATTCGGTTATTTTCAAAAGCTTTTTTAGTCTGATGCTTCGATTCATTTTAAACAGACCGTTCAACAAAAGGATACCCAAAATCTAAATATTGGATTGTTCTTTCTTAGTAAGATCCCATTTTCATTACAATTGTGGTCTTACCTTGAAGATTAAGTCCATGCTATCCTTCTGGACAACAATCTCTATTAGTTTTTTGTAAAAGTCCTCCTTATCTTCCTGTAGTTTCAAAAGTCTAGTTTGTTGTTTGTGTCTACCGTCTCCGTCTCTGCGTAGAATAACAGTAGCAACAAGAACCTGTGGGCTCACGTGCGCCGCCTTCAGTGCGGCAGAGGTTATGGCCGCCTCTCCTGCTGCTTTTTTCATTGCCGTTATATGATGAGACCAGCGAGCCTAAATATCATATATACGTTAAATAAGTTATTTAGAGACTATGGATGGCGAGGATACATTTAATAAAGGGATTTATAAACATTACATTGGTGACCTACAGTGAGATGGTAACAGGCATGCGCTTAGGGCCCGCTTTCCAGCCAGTTTCTGTGGGGTGACACATTCTGAGGTGAGGCAGAGCTCATCTGTGCCTCACCTCACCCCACAGTAACTGGCTTGAGCGCTCACAAAATAAGTGCCCGCGCTAAATTAGCGCCCGTGCTCCAGCAAGTTACTGTGGGCTTACGAGAGGCAGAGCTCGTCCCTGTCTCACTTCTCATCGCAGAGAAGACAACTCTGCACCTTTAGAGGTAGCAGTACATAGAATGTTTGAGACAGCACTAACAACCTCATCCAGTGTAGGTTCTGAAATATTGTGACCATTTCTCTGCAACATGTCACTAACTGCCTCCTTTATCAATGGCTGAGATAAGGAGAAGATCTGACTCAAGTGGTCCACTATTTATTGTGTGGCTGTGTTTGAGACATGAGGATAGCCTGCATCTTTAGGAATAAGGATGATACATTGATTTTGAGTTGATTTTTTAGATCGAAAGTGTCACATTGATCATCATCCTCCACTTCTGTACTCTGTCCTGGACATTCTTCATTCAAATCACCAGTAACCTCAGAAATACTGGCTTGGAGATTCTGGGGATCCTCACTCCCAATGGCACTTTGAATGTCTGATGTAAGACTTGCCTGATGTGCTCTACTTTTATGGGAATTGAATGAAGAGTACAAATTTGTGCTATAGTTACAATCCCTACATAGGCATGCCACTGTTTCATGATTTTTTAAATGCTTTCTGAGACGACAGAAAACAGATTGCTGAAATGTCCATAAGGGCATTTAAATAACGCAGTCTCCCGACTCTGCTCTGCACTACTGCTAAGTTGTGCAGTATGTGTTCTTGACAAATGAGTTCTCAGTGCATTAAGTGACTGAAATGTACACATACAATCATTATAGAGGCGTGTAAGGGGGTTAACTCTGGAAAAGTGGCTGTGCTGCAGTCTTTAGTGTTTACATAATTGTGGTCTGGAAGAGACAAAAGTTGAACAAAACGTACACTGCCAAATCATATTGGACCCAGCAAGCTGAAAGGCAAGAAGAACAATTGTCAGAAAGTTTAAGCCTCCATCAATAACATTCAATTCAGAATTACTTACTTACAACTGAGTACAAGTTCAATACCAGTATCCAACCAATATCAGGTTACAAAAACATCACCAACTATGACGATTTTTCATCTATCGCTTTAACAACCTACTTTTAGATGAAACTTCCCCAAATACTTTCGGGGGGGGGAGATTTCACCACCACAGCAAATACTGTTCTAAAATGTAAAACTTTAAAATGTCTTTAAATATTTAAGTTACTTTTCAAAATCCACAGAAGAGAAAGGGAGAGAGAGGAAGAGAGAGAGGGAGAGAGAGAGAGAAGAAGAGAGAGAGGGAGAAGGAGAGAGAGTACATTTGTCTTCAAAATATAATTGATCATGTGCAACAACCCACTCTCTTCAGTCTGCGTACAAATGACACGACTTTACACATTGGAAATGCGTGCATATGATACGCTAACCATTCCCATTGAGACCTGAGGCCGAGTTTTGCGTGCATATGATACTCCCACGTTACGTTTGTTTTGAACGTATCTTAAATACGTTTATTTTCTACATATCTTTGCCACAGGGCCGGCCCTGACCAATTTGCTGCCCTAGGCAAGATTTTAGCTGGCGCCCCTGATAACGGATATTATACACATTAATTATACTCTTATGTATGTAGATAGTATAAGAAATGTGCAGAATATGACAGTTTAATGGTGGAGGTACACACATATTGATAGATGTCTTGTAATGCACTGTGTTGAGGAACCTGTGACCCAAGTTTTTCATTCATTGCATAAATACACCATAGTAGTGTATATGATATGTCAATAAACCTTTACAAATATTGAAAGGGATGTGCAAAATAGCCATTATATACAGTCTTTAATTAACTATTAGTAGAGAATAACGAGTAATGAATATACTTTATAGGGATCTGCAGATAAATGTTTAGTCTTCTTAAGCACCAACAAATATCTCTCCTGATTGTTGGCACTTGACAATCACCTGCCCTGAATTTTACTCAGGTGTAAATAAAGTCTGATTTAAGGGTTGTTTATATTTCGCATCATTAATCAGAATCTGCAAAGTAACTAAAATAAATGTAGTGGAGTAAAAATATCAGGTTAACCTCTGAATTGTAGTGGAGTAGAATTACAAAGTAACAATGAGCTGTTATGTGGGTATATATTAATGCTGCCCATTATGGACACAAGCTATTTTCACCCATTTATTAATTATTATTACATTTGATTACACCAATGTGTTTAATACTGACAACTTCTAATTGTGGGAAAAACGAAAACGTTCCCAGTAGAGACGTCCCATAGAACATATTCAACCTGGTCTCACCAGAATACGTGACTCCACCACGACTCCTTAACACCGCAGTACGTGCTGGAGTCACGGACTCTGCTACATTTACGTGTCTGCACCACGCAAACAACCCCAATGTAAAGTGAATGAGGGTCCTTTGTCGTGGTGCACACACGCATATCTACAACATCCAGCAGTGAGCTTTTATTCAATAAAACGTTTTTAAAATCTACTTTATAGCTTGTAGATCGGGGGGGTAGGGACACGTTCGATTCCTGTTTTGTAATAGTGTGCCGTCGATGGGTTTCATTCCATTTCAAAGTGCTTTTTGTACGCTCCGTGTAAACTTTGTGCACTGTCACTCCAACATTCAATCACAAAGCTTGAGGACTGATCACGGGGGTTTGTCAAGCTAAGCACATGGTGTAGTCCCAAACGATAGCTGAGGTAGTGTAGTGTCTTCTGCCATCCAAAAACTCAGAAAAAATAATTTGTTGTATTTGCAATACTGCTGCCATAGACTGTATATATAAAATGGACGTAGGGTCCGTGACGTCACCCATAGGATTCTGCAGAGTTGCCGA
>NW_011344132.1:0-3497 GCF_000735185.1 Notothenia coriiceps
GGGAGGGGGTCTGCAGTTCGGTGGACTAAGGATTGCACCACTGCTTTTTGCAGATGATGTGGTTCTGATGGCTTCATCGGTCTGCGACCTTCAGCACTCACTGGATCGGTTCGCAACCGAGTGTGAAGCGGCTGGGATGAGGATCAGCACCTCCAAATCTGAGGCCATGGTTCTCAGCAGGAAACCGATTGTCTGTCCACTCCAAGTAGGGAATGAGTCCTTACCCCAAGTGAAGGAGTTCAAGTATCTCGGGGTCTTGTTCTCGAGTGAGGGAACAATGGAGCGTGAGATGGGCCGGAGAATCGGAGCAGCGGGAGCGGTACTGCAGTCGCTTTACCGCACCGTTGTGACGAAAAGGGAGCTGAGCCAGAAGGCAAAGCTCTCTGTCTACCGCGCCATTTTCGTTCCTACCCTCACCTATGGTCATGAAGGATGGGTCATGACCGAAAGAACGAGATCGCGGGTACAAGCGGCCGAGATGGGTTTTCTCCGCAGGGTGGCTGGTGTCTCCCTTAGGGATAAGGTGAGAAGTTCGGTCATCCGGGAGGGACTCAGAGTTGAACCGCTCCTCCTTCACGTCGAAAGGAGCCAGTTGAGGTGGTTCGGGCACCTAGTTAGGATACCACCTGGGTACCTCCCTAGGGAGGTGTTCCAGGCACGTCCAGCTGGGAAGAGACCAAGGGGTAGACCTAGAACCAGATGGAGGGATTATATCTCTTTGCTGGCCTGGGAGCGCCTTGGGATCCCCCAGTCAGAGCTGGTTGATGTGGCCAGGGAAAAGAAAGTTTGGGGCTCTCTGGTGGAACTGCTACCTCCGCGACCCGACCACGGATAAGCGGGAGAAGATGGATGGATGGATGGATGAAACAGAACCCTACTCTGAAGACACTGAAAGCCAGTCTCTTGTGTTTCTTGGATCCGTGGAGAGAAACTATAGTCCTTTTGATCACGGAGAATGACAGTGATTTGTTTCGCTGTTGATTCTTCCACCTCATGCAAGAGGGTGTCAACAGATGAAGGACTGCAGCAGAAAATTCTACTTATTTGGGAAATAAAAGACCAATACCTTCTGTGTTTTCCCACAATTAAGCAATGTATTCCGATGGATATTGAAGATGTAGAGGAAGAGCCCAGCTGAAAGACATCAGGTTCTATTATCTGTGTCCGTTGGAGCCTGCAACTTGGTCATGATCCATTGCATCACATTGTAGATTGATCACACTTTATAACGTGGTGTCAGATTTAAACTGTACTTGTGTGGGCTTCATTTCCACTGCTGAGCCCCCCCCCCCTCCACAGAAGACCACCAACTAGGGCCAATTATGTCAGTGTTATTGAGCGCGAGTGCCATGGTTAATTAGCAGCTTTAGCCCTTCTCGATTCCCCCCTGAGCTGCTTTTTACCCGGAGCTATTTTCATCTCCATCACCTCCCTCGCTGCTGCTGCTGCTGCTACGTTCGCCGGAGCACAAAGAAACATGCATGCCATCGCTCCCCCTCCACTCTTTAGGGACCTCCCTCTCAACACCCCCACCTCCTTTACCCCTTCTCATCCCCCAGTCTCAATCTCCCTCTCTTTCTACAGGGGTCACAGTCGACAGCTCTCTGAACCAGGGGGGTGAATCAACAAACAGACGAGACAGAGAAGCTTCCCAACATGTAAAGCAATACTTCTTCAAAGAAAAGAAGGAGGAGGAGGAGACAGTGTGAACAAATGTGTGTGAAGAGGAAGGGAGAGATGGGAGGGTTGAGAAATAAAAACATGGAGAGAAAATTCTCCTCGGGGGGGGAATTATACCTCTCTTTTTCCCTTTCTGTGTCTGCATTTGGCAGGAATGTGATTGAGAGCGAGCGATCGTGTTTGACAGTGTGTATTTGAGGGGAAAAAACCTGCGATTGTTCACGATTAAGTTTGAGAGACGCAGCTTCACCTCTGTTCACTCTTCTTTTGTTTCACCCCTCTGTCTGACTCTCTATCTCGCCTTGTTTTTCATTACACCCTTTGATGATCAGGAGCTAATTGCGGTGCCGGTGCATGAGACACACTGTGGGAGGGATAGAGAATGGGAAGAGAGGATGGGGAGAGGTGGAGACAGAGGGAGGGATGGATTGGATGAGTGGAGGAAGGAGAGATAAGTGCCTGAGGAGCCTTGTCATCAGCGGAGACAGATCGCCCGCAGGGATGATTTCTGCTGCTGTGATTGACTCACTCCCTCCAGCGCTGAGATAGACACACACTCACACACACACATACACTCAGACACGCACAGCTTGTAGTGTCCTGAAATATTTCACAAGGAAAGTCAACTAAGGCTACAACAGTTGACTGAGGTGCACCACATTACCACTGACAGATTCTGGGTTTTCACATGTATACAGTAGGGGCTATTTTTTTACATTGACAGTCTGACGAAAACCAAAATCCTTGGCATTTTTACGTGTAGATTTCCACATGTAACACATCCATACGATTCCATGCACCTTTAAGAGGAACACCTGAATGAACATATTGCAAAGGAGAGAACTATCAGGTGGAAAATGTGGTAAAAGAACAACCGTGAGGAACTCCATTCTTGTTTTCCTAAAATAACTTGACATTGGTATGCCAAACATTGTAAAGAGTGGTGCATCCAGGAGTCTCAGGTCCTCTGGGACGGGTCTGCTCTCTCTTCCAAGAGTAAGAACTAACCATGGAGAAGCAACGTTTAGCTATTATGCCCCGACCATCTGGAACAAACTCCCTGAATCCTGCAGGTCCGCTGCAACTCTTAATACTTTTAAATGCAGACTAAAAACGTATCTTTTTGTCGCTGCATTTGAGTGAGCTGTTTATATTCCCACTGCAGTATGGTTCTTATTCGTCTGTTGTGTTTATTGTATTATCTTTGCTTTTTAATGCCTGTTTTAGTGTGAATGCCGTTAACAGCATTCTAACTAACTGTTCTTCTACGCACGAAAAGTTTATTATTCCGCCGACTTATTTTTCCGCGCTTCTTCTCCCGCATTAAACATTGCAGAAACTCCGTTCAAACATCAAAACGTTCAGCACGGTCGGGAATCGATGGCTATTACTTTTCTCATTCATAACTTTCATAATTCCAGAGATACATCCCATAATTCATCACATTTTTAACATTTGAACTTTAACATTGCGCAGCTCGTTAAGGCAGAGTGCGTGATGTCAGAGTTAGAGTGGAGGACAGTTTGAAATTTGCCTTCATATATTTTTTTTAAACTGCCATAATTCCCAAACCCTACATTCCTGAGACATAATTTGTCATGACAAACGTAGGAAAACATCCCGTAGCTTGAAAAATGACAAATAATTAAGCAAAAAATAATTAAACAAAGTGCCTCTTGAGGGCATGAAGTGACAAAAACGTTCAACATGTCTCCATTAAAGCCCATTGTAATTTCAGGCAGATATTTCCTCACAGCAGCAGCCGCACACCTTTAGTTAAACTGCCAAAAAGGCCACATTATTAACCCGAAAGTACA
>NW_011344133.1:0-5299 GCF_000735185.1 Notothenia coriiceps
AATTTCTCTGCTTTGTTTCAAGACCCGCATCAGAAAGCTTTTGAATGGTGCTACTTTTCCAGTTGGTCTACCTGCTCTTCACGTAGCTCTGCATGTCGTCGTTTAGGTGCTTTTTTTTTCTGGAGATAGGCACTGCTCAATCCACTCCTCCATACTATAGTAAGACCCCCCCCCGGAGGTCGAAGTTAATCTTAAATGTTTCCATTGTAAGTTTGTAAGTTTGTTTCGTAACGGAAGAAATTTAAATATATTTAGAAAACTGACAAGTCAAATCAAGCAATCTGATTTGTCGATAGCGTTTTTGCAGACCTCTGATTACAGATTTGAAACATCGTTGCTTGCTTTAAAAGTAGCACAATTCATTATGTTAAACCTTCAAAAGTATCTAGATATCCCTGCCCTAATGCCAAAGGAACTGCACACTGAATATGTTTTGCCGTTTGATGTCTATGTCTGGACCGCTGCGTCAAAAAGGAGGGCTTCTGCCCCGTTACTTCTCCGCTGCTTTCTTGTTCCAGTATGAAAAGCAAACTGCAGGCAGTTTGCTTTTCAGCCCAACGGTATACTGTTTTTCTCAGACGCGGAGGGATACTGACTTGTTGTGAAAAGTAACTTACAATTCTACCCGTGGTATACGCTCAGTATATCACGGCTAAGAACCAATCAGATTGCTTGATTTGACTTGTCCGTTTTATAATTGAATATATAACTATTCTATAATGAATGTATCCACATTACATTTACAATGCATGTAATTTAGCTGGAACAATAAACCATGAAGATACAAAGTCAAAGTAGTGGCTTTAACTAACACAAACCTTTCTATGTGTCACGTAGTTTTCATTGGCCAACGTGCAGTAGGTTTTCAGTTTGAGATGGAAGATGTCTGCTGTCCTGAGATCAACAGTGAGCTTGTTCCACCATTTGGGAGCCAGAATAACAAACAGGTGTCATTTTTGGAGGGTTACTTGGGTCCCAATCACAATGAAGGAGTAGCCTGCCGATTGGCTGATGCGGAGCAAAGTGCACATGCTGCTCGTTTCACAGTGGGGAGTGGGGCAGGGTGTACCCAAATGCAGTAAATACAATGGAGGCAGGTATAACAAAAACGAAATTAAGCTTTATTGAACTAAAGCTGATTGGAAATAGGACAAGGTAATGACATAAAAAGCTTAGTAAAATAAACAATACAAGGAACAATCCAGGATGACACTGAGGAACACAGGTAGGACATTCATGGGGGGCACACAATGAAAAACGAACCGACAGAGAACACTAGGCAAGACAGGGATATATGCTCACAGGACTAATAACAGTGACAAGTCACAGCTGGATAGGACAGGCAAAAACACAAGGGCAGCAGGTGATGAGACACAGGTGGGTCGGATCAGGGCGGGGCGCATCTATGGTTTTTCTAACCCAGTATGTCCCACGACATGTCAATTTGACAGCTATTGTCGCTACAAAGTAGATTGATGAAAATAACAATATGCAACCAATATGTTGCCAGTATTTCAGTGTAAAGTAGGCCTATGTACTTTGTTACTTTACCCAAGACCTCTGTAATGTTTTGCACCATGGCTTACATTTGGCTGAAAAACAGCCCATATCGTTTTTTTCCAAGCTACAGTAGACGTGACTGTTTCAGCATTGTTAACGTGGGGACGTTATCTTTATAAATCTATGACGCAGAGCTACGCTTATTTGGAAATGGGCTAAACTGGGTTAAAAAAAACATAGTAAAGCAGGAAAAAAAACACAAACACTGGAAGTAAAGACATGACACAACACAAGGACAAAATACATTTCAATATATTACCTTAAAAAAAGAAAGAAGGAAATAATTAGACAGGTGAAAGGGATTATTTATTTTTTACACAGAAAAGTTAGTTCATGCTACATATGAAGCGGACTCAGCAGCTGGGGTGACTCCTATTTTTCCCATTAAACAGACAAATACAACATAAAACATACTGGATGGAGCAACAATACTTGTCTTTGTTATGCTTTGCCAACCTTTCTCAACTTAGGTTTAGTTAGATTTTTTATTTCTCCAACCAACAGGTTATTTTACACTTAATATTGTTCTGGTTGTCATTTTTTCAACACCCTTCACAAATTAAAAGTTTATAAAAACTTTAATCTCCACACACCAATTTCAAAATGATGACGGTTCTAGCATCCCCAGCTTAAGGTTTGATGTGTTTGGGATGGGTTTCCTGATTTGTAGAATGTAATTGAAGAATGTCTTCCAGTTTTATTTTTTTAGTAAATGATTATAAAAACATGGGACCAGTAAGAAACAGTTTGACCTCTTAAATAGTTTCACTATGAGCAAAAGTAATAGTAGTAGAATCAAATAAAACTGTATTTACATAATAAATCTGTCAATAATATCATTAATATTATCATGTGTTTTCTAATATCACAAAACACGTCTGCCTCAGTGGGTTTTACAGATCAACAAACGTGTGCTAAAATATAAATATAAATTACCAGAAAACAATGAAAAGACAAGATAGTGTAAAATACATAACAAATAAAAAAACACAATGAAATACCATAAAATGTTGGACACAGGAGGACAAACATAGTGAATAATCTGAAGCGAGCTCTAACTAAGAGCTTTATTACTATGTAAGGTCTTCTACAAGCAGCAAGCATTATTAAAATGTGTTTTTCATGCTGGGCCTTGGTCTAAAATACAAGTCTTTGCACTAAGTGAGGTCCAGTATGTTCTAATAACAAAGGGATAAGGGCACATTATTGTGTTTTCTCTTAATCTTGGTCTTTAGCCCCAACTGGCCCCACCCTGCACAAACACACACACTCCCACACAATGCTGTCTACTTGCAGCTATTTATCTCCAACCAAGGGCATGAAATCGATCTTAATATCCATACACAGCTTGCATGAGTTCACTACTCAGAGTAAAACGTGCATCCTGAGAGGTGCCATCAAAGTGACGCTCACATGACAATAACAGCGAGCAGAAACGGGCTTAATTTACCAGACACATGTCCTCTTCATCGTACAGAGCGAGGCCCCTGGAGTACTCAAGGTTACCCTCTATCGCTGGGAGAAATCATTACGGCGAGACGGAGGTGGGGGGGGACAAATCTACGGAGCCGGCTCTATTCCCCAGCATCACAGCTCACCTGTTTGTTGATATGGAAACGATCTGAGGTTGTCACGGCAAGGCAAGCATCTTTTTCAGACCTTTCTCTCCGCACATTCAGCACATTTATTTCACATTAACACTTAAACATGCCTGGCAGCTCCCCTGGTGTGCCCCCCCCCACACCCCCATGCACCACATGCACTTATAGGAGGCATATCATAACACAGGGATGTCCATCAAAGCATTCATAGTGCTTATGTCTCTCAGCACTATTAATATAATATGGAAACAGTTAGATTTTTTTTTATTAAAATGCTAACTGGACAAAAACTGCTCTTATGGGCGGACTGCTCTTATAATGGACGAAAACGGCTCTTATAGACAGCATATAACACAGAGAGGTCCATTAAAGCATTCATAGTGCTTATGTCTCAGCACTATAAATGCAATATTTAAAAAGTTTGCTTTTTATGTATTTTCACGCTAAATGGACATAAACTGCTCTGAAATATTGCACTGGGCACGTTCCCCCTGCTTTTATTACACGATAACAGTCTCTGGGATGTATACATTTTTGGGTTTAATAATAACAGAGAAGTAGATACATACCTTTCTGATTTTTTATTTCCTGTTCCATTTCCGCCTATTATTTATCCATCTTTAAGTCTATATGACAAGGATGGACAACAGTGTTGATAACATTTTTGCTTTATTGCCTGTCATGCCTGTCTGTCTGTGAACATATAGTCCACATTTGGGGACATACTGATCATTATCTCTAGAGAAAGATGTGATAAAGTGGACACCATCCCTATACATTTTAACTATTTTTGGTTGTGGAGAGGATCCACATTTCAACTAAACAAACACATATTGCAGTTAATTGTTTTTACAAACCATCAATTTTAAAAACTAGAGGTTTTGATGTGATGAAAAAACATCAATCTGTTTTGTTCTAATTGGTTACATAACAAATGTAATTGCTCGTCACCTGTAAAATAAATGTAATCAGTAACCTAATATGAGAATCAAAATATAAAAGTTATTTAACCTGATTAATCTGTTACTTTTGGACAACCTCTATCAAATGCAAACCAAAACAATACGAGTGAAAATAAATATCAAGGTGTTTTTTACTTTAGGTTATCACGTAAGACAACAGAAACATTTTACTTCACAAAAAATGTATTTAGTATAAGATATTTTATCTATAGGAAAACCTGCCTTTCATGAATCCTATTCAGGCTACACCAACAAATAAACACATGAGCACCTACTACAGTTAAAAAAAGCAGAAATCAAATCTGAGTTTACAGAAAATGCTCAGTTTTAGTTCAATCCGTACATGAAAACCATAAAGCAGATTCAGGCAGTAGGCGTATAGATTTACACTTAAAGTATTGCAGAACAGTATATTTTACAAAGAAGAAATACAATCTGATCCTTTTACAACAAACACACTATGCTCTTTTTCGTTTTTTTAGTAACACTATAATCCTGCTAGAAATCCCCAATCTTTGAAATGTAACAGTAATATGATGACATGTTCTTTTATAACTGTAAGGGAATTCAGCTACCTACAGTATACTAATCCCGTTACATGTAATCCGTTACTCCCCAAGCCTTTTATCGTTACGGGTTAGCGAAGCAAGCAGGACCCAAATGCAGATAACACTGAAAATACCTTTATTTCAAGGATATGGATAACACGGACAATCAGAACACTCCCCGGTGAACACAGTCACAGACAAACGACGAACCAACAATGACAGACAGAAAAAACAGAACTTAAATACACACAGGACTAATCAAGGAAACAAGAGACAGGTGAGGAGGGAGGAGAAAACACAGGGGCACCAGGTGAACACAATCAAGTAAACAGGTAGGAAGGAACAATTAGGAGGGAACACACACAGGTTGCGTTCGGATAGTTTAAAAATCAGCTCCTAAATTATAATCCTATCTCCTATTCCTTGACCTCTGAGTGAAACGTCACGGGGTTAAGGGATAGTGAATAGGAGAATTCAAAAGGACTTAGGAGAAGAGACTGCGGTACTTTAGAGCAGGGGTTCCCAAAGTGCACTTTCACTATCCGACGTGTTTATGATGCGCCAGCGGACGTCATTGTTTGCGTCTGCTGCTGTGGGGAAACTATGGAAACTAGTTTTCTATACAGAC
>NW_011344134.1:0-3909 GCF_000735185.1 Notothenia coriiceps
CATGCCTATTTTACTAATCACTACCCCCTCAAATGGAAATAATGTGTTTACATAAATGGTGACCAAACCGTTTGAGACCCACAGAGAACTTAGACTAAGTTAACTATCTAAACACTCAGAGTCCTTTACCTCACCTGAGCTGAGGCTATCCCGAGCTTGAATGACACACAGAGACCAATCAAGGGCTTTGATTTATGATCTGTATGACAGTGGCCTTGTCGGCAGGTCACATCATGTAGACAGCCAGTCAGCCTGTGCGAGGCAGGCCACTTAACAGGCCAGGCCATCGGGAAACCCCCCGGTCCTCCCGATGGCCAGTCCGGGCCTGGGTACAGGAGGCATAGAGTGAGGGATCATTGTCCACAAGTTAATCGATCTCAGATGGCGTCGTGGTCGCGGACGGATACAAAATAAATAATAATAATAATAAGACTAAATGGGTCGCGAAATATACTTTGGCGGCTGTTAATATACCTGGGCGGCCCACCCAAGTAAAGTCTAAGTGTGGGAAACCCTGATGTACGTTTCTAGGAGGCAGACCACAAAGATGCTCTTGTAGCTGCGTGTTTTATATTGTTGCTACCCATTTACCACTTAACTGACTAAAGGGCTCTCGAATCCTGATGGAAAAAAATAAGAAACATTCAAAAGCAATGTTTTCATCTAGAAGATAAAAGCAATTCAAGTGCAATATAATTTTAGGAGAAACCAGAACTTAATGTCGTTTTGAGTCTGGTACAGGCAAAATAGGATAAAGAATATATATAAAAAAGCAATTCTAACATATACAAGTTTCTGAATCAATAACCATTGATAAAATAACAGGAAAATTTTTAACGGATCTCATTAATGATACGAAATAAACAGAAATAAAATAGTTTATCAAGTTTAAACTGTTCAGTTTTTTGAGTAAAGCGGTGAGGGAGTTTAATACAGAGTTTTATTTTTTTTATACCATTAGCTTGTGACCAATAACCTTAGTCAGATATTACGCTTTATGAATTGCAGGATATGAGACGAATGAAGAATCACACTTGTGGAACTGCTGAACTTGTCATATGCCTAGAAAGAAAACTTCAATAGGATAGCGATATTTCTTCGTTTCTTTTGGAGTACTAAATAGAGAATTGTCTATCAATAACTTAGCCGTAACAATTCATTATGCTAAAGGGTAATTGCTGTGAGTTTTTATAAGAGACTCTCTACTCCTTATAGAGGAGGGAGATTTATTAATGCAAGTTCAACAACTAAAATCAATTTGCATCTTTTCAGCATTTGGACCTTGCCTACATCATTTTACCAATGATGGGAAACCTTCCCATCACAGCTTTGATTCACTTTTCAGCATGCAGAACTTTGTTTTGTTCAGCTGCAGTACTAAATTACCCAGGGATGTATTTTCAACACCAGTATAACGAAGTTCTCTGTGATTCTCATTTAGTTCAGTCAATCTTCTGCTTAATTGCTCTAGAGGACTGTGTAGTGAATTACTGAAAATGATTGGCAGCACAGTGAATGCTGCAGGCTTGATTTTTTGTGTCTGAAATTCCACAATGTTTAGTTTTTATTGAGTCGGATTGATGGCTCCCGTGGAGTTCGATAAGTCCAACATGGCCTTGCTTGAGGAGTGCAGGCAGCAACAGAAGAGGCATCCAACAGACTTTTAATTATGTCAATACCCCTGCCTTTGTACTTTGGCAGGCACTTTCTCTCTTCCTCTTTTTTCAGTTTCTCTTTTCAAACTCTCAAATGCTTGTAAACATGAACATTTCTATTATGTATTCATACTTTCAGTCCGTTTATGTTGGTCATGAGAAATGTGACACTGATTCAATTAAAACATGACCTTTAAGAGGCCACAGCACTCTGAAAGTTCACAAAATGTGTCAATGTAGACAATGGCATTAAATTGTAAACAAAAGTTTATTAAAGAAAATCAATGCATGTTTTTTTTGCCATTACAATTACGAGAACAATACAAATCTGTTAAAAAACACGGTCACCTTGATTTTATAATGAGCCCCCAGCGTTCGGGTAAAACTATATATATATAAACAAGGTTAAACATTTACTTTTCAATCATACACAACCACATTTCTTATTAATTTAAATTTTAGAAGAATCAGAGAGGCAGTTAAAACAGGCGGAGAGAGGGTAAATAAACTGATTTATCATGATTTCATAAACCTAGAGAAGGGGAGAATGAATGCCTCTCACGTATATCCATGTGCTCTGTCCCTGCTCTGTTGGCTCTGCTGCACACCCAATATGCTGTTCACCATATAATGAGCTTGTTGTGGTCAGAAAAGTTTCTTGGATCAGTGAGGTGGAGATCAGAGGAGAGAGGGTTGTTGTGAGCTGTGGGTTTGGCAAGTACTGTATATAATATCAAAAATGTGTCTGGAATAATGATTGTGCAGTTGAAGATTTTAAGGTATTGTGAAGTGACACTGTTTTAGAAAACAGAACTTTATAGAAATGATTTACTAAGTCAGATTTTTTCATCAATGAAGTCAAGTGAGACACATTATAGTGTGTAAAATGTAAAAGGTTAATTTTTAAAGGTTCTGGTATAGTTTTGATCCAGATGGACCTTCCTACACGAGCATGTGTGCTTCTGCCTGCTCATATTCTGCTCACAGTTGTTTTCTGATCCGACACCTTTAAGGCTGAGGGTTAGTTAGAAAATAAACTTTTCAGCACAATTCAGCACTCACATGAACCTGATACAATTTTGTTATAAAATAGAGGTGTTTCAATAAAGTTCCTGGGACTTTAAGACAATTGGCGCCCATGGCGTCTTACGACCACGCAGCCTGTGAGCCAGACCAAACTACCTCTCGGGTTGAGTGCTAATCCAGGACTTTAGGATTTTCCACTACCAAGCACTACCTGGCTTATGTCGGATCCCAAGCAAAACAGACTCAGCCAGTGAATTGTTTGTTCACATCAATAATGCTTGGTGGACAACCTGATGTTCCCTTTTTCAATGTTAAAGATGTTGGCCATATTATCTGCCCAGAGAATTCATCATTGACTTTGTTTGTTTACATGTTTCTTGTTGAAAATTAAAAACATGAACTTCAGAAATGCACCACTACAGTCCCACCGTTTGATATGTTCTGTTTTGTAAAGCTGGATAAACGTTTCACTTGTAACGCTTTCATCCAGATTCACCACACAGCAGCTTACAGGCCAACTGTCTCAATAATGTTTGTTGGAGTAACCAAGCAAAACAAATCAACCCACAACAATTCAACAAGCAGCTCCATCAGACCCGCAGGATTGAATAAAATGAGAGTACAGAGAGACATTCAACCAGTGTACATGGAATGCATAAGATCCCTTTAGGATTTCACCTGAAGATCCAAAATGATCCAAACTACTTAAATAACATACGCTAAAAAAGCAGCTGGTTAAAAATGTTTCTTCTCTGTACTCCACACAGTAGACCTTTCATCATCAGCACAATATGATCATACACTTCCCTACAACCACTCGGTGAAATGTGAAGCTCTACTACCAAGTTATTGAATGAATATGAAAGAATAATACCAGAATCTAAGAATAAAGATAATTGAATGATTGATTATGAGGAATCCAAAGAAAAAGCTTGTATTTGTGTGAAATTGTTCATGTTGTTACAGAAAATGTATTTCTCATATCAGCTTTTCACCAATTACTGTACCTATTAAGAGATGTATGATAAATCTTTCTTCATTCATACCAGTGGCGAACCGTCAGGGCCTTCAAGGTATTCAGAGAATACCCTGGAACACTCAGATAAAACAAACAAAAGATCGATTTAATTATATAAATAAAATGTAATAAAATGTATATAAAATGAATAAATGAGTAATGGTATCCTGTGTTGTTAGATCTGTAATATCACAGTGTTACATTGATTTG
>NW_011344135.1:0-4387 GCF_000735185.1 Notothenia coriiceps
GCGCACTGGCTCAGCTGTGCAGTAAAAGTACTCAAGGAGACTTGTTGAATTGTTTTGGTTTAACCTTTATCAAAGTGGACATTCAGTGCTAGGAATACACTTTCACCACTGTCGCAAATATATCCTCATGAACAAATGCAAATTATTTGTTTGTTTTCTTTTATTTTCAGTGAATAGTTTGTGTCTTTATCGTCACGTTTCTTAAATGAAACTGCTTTGGGTGCGACAATGCGCTGTTTAGTGAACAAACTTGGTTTGGTGGAATTAATAAAACTTTGTAGACTAATGCCTTAAAAGCCCCTTTTATTTTTAAGTTTTGACCGTATCCAAGCGATCTTAAAGCTGGTAGTTTAACACTCTTAATTGTAAATGCGGATATATTGATTATAAATGCTTCGGAAATATTAATATAACTCTGTTGTACTTGACTATGTTAAGGTGATGCAACGCCCGGTTATACTGCGTTTCTGTCTAAATGTATAGTTTCTAGAGCCATGGCGTCATAATGATGGTATTAAGCGGTGGAATAATTCAGGTAGGACTGTGTAGGACATCACTGAAGGCCTAGGTGTGAAATGCACGGCCCGCCACTGGTGAGTACATATAAGTGTGTGTTTATATATATATGTTTATAAATGAATAAATGTGTGTGTATATATATATATAATAGTATCAAATAATGCTGTCAGATAAATGAAGTACACAGTAATAGTCAAGGTTATATTCAATATTCTGCACTTACACCAGCTGAGATGATAAAACACCAGTAATACAATCTCAGGACTCTTCGAAAAACAACTATTCAATATCCTGCTTTACTTCGAACGCTATAACTGCCGAAGATGAAGTCTATGACGCTAAAGCTACGTTCTTGCGTAATGCGGAAGTGGGCGTGTTTAAATCTAAACTGGGTTGGAATACAGAGTTTGCCGCTTGGCGCACACCCAGAAAAACACAATCCACGTGTTATGGATGGAGAAGGTTCCCGTGGCAAGATCACAGAGAGCAACATTTAGCACCGGAAGTCAAGAATGTTGCCTTTTAGAATAAAATGTACGAACAACACTTTTCGTGATTTACAGTCATAACAAAATGAAGTAAATATCAGAATGGTTTCAAAAGATATTTATGAATTATATAAAAACCGTAGTTGTGAATTTGCAGTTATGTGATGCAATTTAATAACATCACAAACTGATATTGTTACTGTCTGGATTTTAAAGGATAATATTTTGAAGGTTGAAACGGAAGTGTATCGGTTCATGTCAGGGGACTTTACACTGGTAGAAGTCACATGTGGTACTTCGCAGTACAGGACCAGCAGCAGCAGCAGCAGCAGCAACATATATTACTTTTAACCAAGTCGTTGTTACTTTGTCCATTGTTACATGTCGCTGAAAAGGAGTCTCTTTGGAATAAGACCTGCTTGCGGCTTTGCGGGTTGAGCCCACTTCTTCGCTGAAATTCTACGCATTTAGCCCTCGTTAGCTCGTTAGCTAACTGACTAAAGCGTGGAGGTAAATAAGCTAAACATTTGTGTTTTAGTATGTCCGTACTATCATTTCATTCTTAATGACAACTTGTTTTAAGTTCATATTTTTAACTTATTTTAAAGCTGTCATGCGTTAGTTTTGCAATAAAAGCAAGACACTGTTCATGTTTACTTTTATATAACCGTAGCGATATATAGTGTGTTAACTTAATGTGTGATAAATTGGTTTAAGTTTGAGATTAACTCACGCACTAGTGCCTCTGGCAGTGTTGAAGAAGGTAAGTTCCTTTACCTAAATAATAACTGTCTGTTATCTGGATCTTGTACTTGAGTAAAAGTACCAGAGTGTAGGAATACTCTGTTACAGTAAAAGTCCTGCATTCAAAATGTTACTCAAGTAAAGACTATAAAAGTATTGACATCAAATATAGTTAAAGTAGCGACAGTAAAAGTAGTCATTGTGCAGATTGGTCCATTTCAGAATAGTATATGATGTGTTTTGTAATTATTGATCATTAAAGTGTTATCAAAGCTGGTGCAGCTAGTTTGAATGACTTTGTATACTGCAGGGTAGCTTGTGGATTTACTCCGGGTGGAACTAAAGTCTGATTTAAGAGTTAATAATTTGTTTATCATTATTTGCAAAGTAACTAAAGTTACAGTACAATTACAATATTTACTTCTGAATTGTAGTGGAATAGAAGTACAGAGTAACATAAAATGGAAGTACAGTACTTGAGTAAATGTAGGCCTACTTAATGACTTTACTACTGGTAATAGATTCTTTCAGTCTAGGTTTTGAGGTATTTCACCCCAAGACCAGCCTTCGTCAATTCAAAAGATGTCTATGTTTCAGATGGATGAAAAAATACCAGAGGAGAATGGAGAGACGTTGCCAGCGCATGTGGAGAAGGAAGAGGAGATGGAGGTTACCATGACACCACAACTAGAACATCCAATCGTAACCCCTGGCAACGCAGACATATCAAACACAGAAACACATATGGAGGAAACAACAGCAACACTTTCCTTGCAGAGTGTGTGTAAGACAGAGGCGTGTGAAGACGAGGGGTCAGACAGGTATACACGCACACACACACACACACACACACACACACACACAAGTGGACAAAATGCTGGTTATTAATGTATTTGAGTGAACTGCTTGTTACAGTAAGGGAATGGAAACGATGAACTCCCTCTGATGCTCTTCCTTTCCCCTCCCCAGTGACAGCTCTTCATCCTCCTCTTCCTCCTCATCATCCTCTTCTCCCTCTCGACCTGTTTTGGTGGAGGATGACGATGACGAGGGTTTCAGCCAACCGGCCCCCATCAAAACCAGCGATGAAGTCCTGCTCGAGGTCAGTCTGTGGTTGTATGTTTTTGCTTTAAGACCTCCTGTCACTTGGTTTCGGTTGATTGTGTATAGAGTTAGCATTTTACCACTTATCCTTGTCTCAAAGTCAATGTTTTTTTTCAAGTGATTTTGGTTAGAAGCCTAAAATAAGCTCTGTGGTTAACACAAGCTGAAGAGATTTTCACATTTTGTTCTGCGATACATTAAGTGGTTATGCCAATGTTTCCGCTTGCCGTCATATTGTCCGGTAAAAATAATTTGGGATAAGCACAATTGTTTTTGTTAAGTTTATTAAAAAATACACTTTTTTTGAAGGAAAAATTATATTTCTCATTCGCATTAGGTGCGGCACACATACTGCTTCTTTGCATACTCTAATACTTGTTGTTGATGAACACACACCTATTGTTCCGCTCGTCTCAACATAAACAGATGGAGGATGATTTGACATCAGGAAATAACTGTTACATCGATACAATAAGGAATTTGCTTTGTTAAAAATGTTGTAATATATTGAACTGTCTGTATTTTATGAATGTTAACTGTTAATCGTCTCTCGTACATGGTCACATTGTTTAGTTATACAACAGTGATTGCACTACAAAACGTTGGAAAGCGACTCTGATGCGCCCTGGTGATCAAACGTTTTACTCACTTTCTTTTTACTCTACTCACTCACTACTTACTTTCCTGTTGCGCCTCTCTGGCGAGAGAGCCTCAGGTGCACTGGGGTACAAACAGCACCACATTTCTGCCAGTTATGCAGGCTTGAGTTTCTCAATAGTAACTTAAATACAAAATTAATCGAGATAGCCCTGATCGTGTCTTTCTTTATAAAGCCTTCTTTTTCAATTGTTTTCAAGTTCAGATCATATTTGATAGAATATCTCGTATTTGTCTGGTAAATTGAAGTCTTACTGGTCACTTTTACCAACACAATGTTTTTCTAACAGAAACACTTGGTTTTGCGCTGCCATCGGACCGTGATATATTCCATTTATAGCCTTACGTTAATTTTGTACTTCTGGCTTGTGCATTTAAGTTGAAATATCATAACGTGGTGTACTTACCATGTGGTCATCACAGCACCAGTCTTTACAGAAAAAAATAAGGACATAATAACCTAAAGGGGATATCGTGTCAACAAACGTACCTTCAAACGAGACCAAAGCTGACCCTGTGTCTGTGTGTAGGAGCTGCCAGCCGTGGAGGAGGTGTTGGTGTCCTTACCAGAAGATGCAGAACTAAAGCCTGTAGGCACAGTCTCCAGTATTATACAGCAACTTGGTAAGTAAAGACTAGGGGTGCACCGAATGGGAAATTCTTGACCGATACCGAAAATAGGAAACAGTTGGCCGGAAACCGAATGCCGAAAGGCCGAAAATGATTAATAGAAATATATATATATATAATGTATACATTTTTTACCAATGTTGTTCAGCTACCCGATTATGGAAAAATACATGATTATGTCAAAACTTAACTTAACTTAAATAATAATCACTATTATGGGTCCATAAAACATTTATTCAGCACTT
>NW_011344136.1:0-1867 GCF_000735185.1 Notothenia coriiceps
ATAAAGATGTGTCCCCGGTGCGTCGGGGAACTCACGCAGCGTCAGAAAATAAAACCCTCTCTCTTTTCCTCCGTACCCAAATCTTTTAAAAACGGAGAACAACGGAGCGGATACAGATTTGCTGCCGATATGACGTAATTTCGGATGGTGGACCCACAGAGAGTTGCTATCAGAAACAATGCCTGACGTGTTTTGGACGTAATCTCGTCTTTGTTTACATTAGCAAGCCTCGCTAACACTCAGAGCTAACCTGTACTGTAGAGATGTGTTTAAAAAGCAGGAAATAAAAAAAGAACTCACCTTGTGATAAACCCGCAAGAGAAAAAGCATTTGAGCTCCATACTGTTTCAGAAATAATCCTTGATGTGGTTTAGAACAGGATTGTGTTTTATCACAGCAGAATTTAACTTTATTTCCGGTAGAATTCTGATCAGGCATTAGCTCCGCCTCCTCTTTTTTTTTTTTTCAAGCTAAGGACCCAAAATCCGCGTTTCTCTAACAGGGCTGCAAAAGAGGGGTTTGATCAGTATGAGGCATGGCTACAATGGGTGATCTGTTTGGTATGTTAAGCAAAAAACTTCACAGACATGTTTTATATAGGTACAATATTTTTCCAATATAACATGAGAGGTCCACTTTAAGAGAAATTCGAATAAAAGTTGCACAAAAACCTAAAATCATTTTTTTTCTGGGATGTTTTCCACCGGTCGTCTGCTGCAGCATGAGGTCAGATGAGCAGCATGCTGTCACTTTGTATTAAATATCCAGAGAGGTGGTATACGGACCGCTAATGGGCGGCGTTTACAGCAAAGCAAACAAAGTGAAAGCCAAGGTTAACTATTTTAAAGTCATCACAGTGTTTTCCTTAAAATTATCTTGTCATCTTTTATTCGTAGCTTTGACATTCCTCTCATGGAGCTTCCAACGGTTTTCCATGCTCTGTTTTTTGTTTCTGCGACGAGGCACACATATATAAAAAATGCAAATATATGATGGAATATGATCGTAAATTAACCTTTCTTGACACATCGTTAAGACAAGAGGCTGACGAGGCGGCACAAATGACATTAAACACAAATTAGGGTTGAAAAAAACACAAATTTAGGTTTAAAGTAGAAAATCTTAATATTTCGAAACATAAAAGGGGATGACATATTGTATTTTAAATGCAGAAGGTCAGTTTTTGGTGATGCTAGCTTAGGTTAAAGTCAACAATAACAACATTGGGGACGGGGGGAAAGAAACATATTTACATATAACATGTGATATTTTAGCCAAACTAGAAAAAACTCAATATGATCTGATTAAAATATCTGACCAAAACCGTCTCAAAGTTTTACAGTTTTGAATTAATTTAAATAGCAACTCTTTCTTTCAGCAAGAAATAACTAGTAAAGACAACAAAAAAACTCACAAAATGAACACTTAATTTAGAAATAAATGAATAGTTTAGTCAATTTAAATATGTAAAAATGCGTAATTGATACGTTGAAAATATTAGTTAAAAAGGGCATAATATCTTTTTTTTGAAAATATGTAAAAATCACAGTATAGTAAAAAAAAAGAGAAATGTATTCTGTCAAAAAATATCCCAAAATGTCCTATCATCGTATGTCGAAAAAATGTAAGTAAAGTACTTATTTATCTATCGATCGATCAGCAACTGTATTTTGAAATCAATTATTTGATAGTAATAGTGTGTGTAGTAACGTGTGTGTAGTATGGGTTTGTGTAGTAACGGTGTGTGTAGTAACGTGTGTGTGTAGTAACGGTGTGTGTAGTAACGTGTGTGTGTAGTAACGGTGTGTAGTAATGTGTGTGTGCATCTGTGTGCTGTGTGTTCTGCAGTCAGCCTGCAGTCCAGGGA
>NW_011344137.1:0-16142 GCF_000735185.1 Notothenia coriiceps
ACACACACAGAGACGAGACAAGAGGAGAGAAACAGTCGGAGTAATTTCAAATGGCGGAAGGTAGACAGCGAAAACAGAGCATTTAATTACATTTTCTCTTACTGGACCTCTTTGAAATGCAATTGAATACCCCTGCATTATAGCAACAACAACAATAATAATAATAATAATAATAACAGCAATAATAATTGGGAGGGGGGGCGCGGCTGTTCTTGTTCTCTGAGGGGAGGCTCACCTTCCCACACTTTGAAAACCCCTGTGCTACTTTATTACATTTGTTATCACCAAAAATGTGTTCCGTGAAAGAAAAGCAATTAGATAGACATCGTGAGGTATTTATTTTCGGTACAGTTTATGTTGAAACCGTTAGAGAGAGTATATATTCAAATTTCTTTATTAGGATAAACCCCTTGAGGTGAATCACCTCGGTGAATCACCTCGTTTTCAAGGGGGTCCCACTTGTTAGCCTGTTCCATTCTTCTTTGTTTTCCGAAGCCGTGGCTTGGAAGTATACTTGCTTAGTTTCTGAAGGAAGTGACTTGGAAGTATGCGACTACCAAGCCAGTATCCTTGCGATTGAGAAACGGCCGGACAGTCGGAATGAGAGAAGTAGTCCGTTTAAAAAAGCGATGTTGGTAAAAGCCGTGATAGTGAACCAAAAAAGTGAAGTGGCGTGATGCAAACCGAAACAATTAGCTGAAAGGTCCTAAAATGCTACGTACAGCTAGGCAGAGTTGGGTGTTAATTCTCTGTGGGTTTGTCACTATGAGTATGAACATTAAACATATTTGAAAGATCGATTCATGCAAAAAAAAGATTGGTGCAGCTTTAAGGTTATGCATGTAAATTAATGACTCGTATTGTTTTTTGTATATGTGACCAATCAATCTACATCTTAAATCATATTCTTGAAGAGGAAGTGGGAAGACGGTGCATAGGAAAATAGTAGCCATGATGCAAACACTTTATCGTATTTAAAATCCATTAGGCAAGTATTAAGGTGCAATACTCTTTTAAAGCTGACAGCATTGCAAGCTGCATCTAATAATTGATTACACTGGTGCAGTGCAGGCACATGACAAGACATCATCTATTCTCTAACAATACAATCACTATGATGGACCAACAAACAAAGATCTCTTTTCTTTTATTAGTGTAAGACTCAAAGAATTTATGCTTGCCTCATTTTGGTAAAAAGTTGCACCTTAAGCCTTTAAGATTCTTATATCTGATGCTTCCTCCTGTCTTGAGCAAGGTCATTAATTAGCATATGAGTTTGAACTGGAACTGATCAAATTGCAGCGTGATCACCACCAATATATTGCTTTGTTGAATGGGACTAATTAAAACCTAACTGTATGAATTAACTATGAGATAAAATGCTTGCTGTGTTTTTTTATGTGCTGTCTTTAATCTCGGACAGTGCTGTATCCATTATGAAATGGATAATTTGGAAGCTGGAGGTATGATATCCTGCACACTGATGACCCACCAAATTGATGTCATGTTTACAGTCAACACTGCTATGACATTCCATAAGCTATCATATGGGATCCTCTGCTTGCTTCTTTCTCGATGCGTCTGCAAGATTTGGAGGTTGCTTCTGATGGGTACCGGAGGTAAGGACACCCTTTTTCCGACTGGGGGCGGCGTTGGACAGCCACTTTCAGCCGGCATCCCGTCGTGCAGTACTCCTCTCCC
This sequence comes from Notothenia coriiceps, assembly GCF_000735185.1. NCBI lineage: Eukaryota > Metazoa > Chordata > Actinopteri > Perciformes > Nototheniidae > Notothenia > Notothenia coriiceps. Next base: position 1,702 of record NW_011344137.1, read on the forward strand.
ACCACCCCTCACCACCACCCACCTACCTCACCCTCACTTGTGGAATCAGCTATTCAGATCGCATGCAAATCCAGGAGCGTCACCGTGGATGTGTGTGTGTGTGAGTCGAGAGGAAAAGAGGGAGAGATTGAAGTGCAGTTGCATTCCTGGAGAGAGAGAGAGAGAGAGAGAGAGAGAGAGAGAGAGAGAGAGAGAGATAGAGAGATATCCCTGCCCCTTGCTCCTCCTTTCTCCTCCTTCCTCACTTTCCTCCTGGTCTCCCAGCCGGCGGCGGCAGAGAGGGATTTTCAACCCGGGCTGCAGATGCAGGGAACAGGGCTGCAGATTGAAAGAGACACCGGTAGTCAGTAGGGAAGTTGTGGAAATAAGTGATTATTTTTGGAGAAACGCATACGAAAGAGTTTTGTTCACGGACGCTCCGGGAAGTGACATTTTAATTTCGTGAAAGTTAACTTTTTTCGGTTACATCCGTGTGGTGGTCATGGGTTCCCATCGGGCACTCGCGGGCGGCCGGACAGTGCTGCTTGTGGCGGGGCTGCTCGTGGCTCTGGGGCACCGCTGCGCCGCAAGCTGCCCAGAGAGAGAATTAGAGGACAGGGAAGAGGAGGCCAACATAGTTTTGACCGGCACCGTGGACGAAATAATAAACATGGACCCGGTGCACAATACCTATTCTTGCAAGGTACGTGTTTTTCTGTGGTTTCAGTAACGATCAAGTTACCGCAGCATTGCTTCAAGGGGGAAATACACCTGCTTCTTGCACCGCAAGTACTGCTAATAGTGTTTTAAGTGGAAGGTTAAAAGTCCCATTATCTCTTAACATCGTGTTTCCGATGGAAGCCATTACCAGCAAGTTTATAGTCCAACTCTCTCAAAGGCATCAACAGCTTGCCTGAAAAACATTTTACAAACTCATTCATCCAGAAGCGTTTGGCAGCAGTTACACACACAGCGAATCCACTTTACTTGGTTTTCACTTACCAACTATCTACAATAAAGGTCTAACCAAGCTTGTAATCATCCCAAACATATGTATGTAAGAGACTCACTTCTGTGACTCTTACTTTATTTCTAGTCATAAATGTTAAAAAACATGCAAATCCATTTTCCAGAGGCTCCCAAGTGATATTCTAAATTATGATTTGTCCTGTGGCGTTGCTGACAAGTACATCTCTAACTAGAGATTTGTGACTTAACAGTTATATCCCTTGGGATGAAAGACAATTCCGTAAGGAGATGATTGGGTAGTAGGCTACCACAAAAACACTTAGCAGTCAGTACAGTGATTGTAAGCGACAATAATATGTTTTTTTTCTTTTTCTGTGAAGACAGTTTTAACAAGTGCTGCAAGGTTTGCCCAAAGCAATAGAGATGTATGCCCTACAGATTCATTAGTCACTCATATGAAACCTCCTGTGTATGATAAACTGTACATTCCCCATTCTCTTAATCACAGGAACATCATGTCTCTATCTAATGTACCACATGTCTAATGGCATATAGGCTGAAAATCACATTTTCAGGCTTCCTCCATCCTCATTCCAAAGCCCTTCTTAAAACTAACTTTTGCATCATCGTGGACTTGTGGTAGACCACTCTATAATCAGTCAAAAATAAACAAGTGGTGTTTGGTCAGCTCTCGCAGCTATTTTCCTCTGCAACCACACGCTTCCCGTCTCCCGGTGAATCAGTGGAGTAGATTAGACGCACACGGCTTTCCCTCTGGAAACAGAAACCACCACCAAGCGCTGACATGAGATAAGGCGGCTAACATGTAGCAGAAGGGGCGAGCTTTCTCATGACTGTGCATAAATCAGACTTTTTGTTGCACTGATGTATGGCATCAAAATGAATTCTGCTTTATTTTAGATACGTGTATCTGGATGTATTGTATGAGATGTATTCAAATATAGATAATTACTGTTATTGCATAAAATGTTAAGGAAAGTTTGTTTTGCGTAGGTGAAAATAAGTTATTTGTAAAGATCAGAAAAGCACCTGCCTGTCATTCCACAAACATGCATGTTAAGGAGAAACCATGACTCACATAGCCCGGAACTAGCCAAATCCCTAACAGAGCCCTTGTGCATACCTATTCAGGAAAATAATATGTATGTTCTTGACAAAATACTAAGAAATATGGTGTCCTTCTGTTTTTTGTTTTCGGCTGTAGGTCAGGGTGTGGCGCTACTTGAAAGGGAAGACCAACATCAACCGTGAAATCCTCCTGGACGGCGGCAACAAGTTGATGATAGGCGGCTTTGGCAACCCCGGGATCTGCGACAACCAGGTAGCCACGGGTGACACTCGCATATTCTTTCTCAACCCTGCCAAGGAAGACATGGGACCAGAACACAAGAACGAACTTATGCTCAACTCAAGTCTGATGAGGATTACCCTGCGCAACCTGGAGGACGTGGAACACTGCGTGGAAGGTAAGCAGCCTCTTGTGAATAGAATAGCCTGTCTTTCTTTGGATGGAATACACAGCACGTGTTGTTGGGAGTCTTAAAAGCCCGGCAACATCTTGCAAGAAACAGCGAAACAAAACACAACTATAACGCTGTGTGGACGAAGCTTGCCGGTGGGCGTGTCTGAAACTCTGACCAACAACCAAACAAGCACGCGGTTTGATTGGCTAGAGCTTGTACTGGCTTATGATTTGATTGGCTGACGCTTCCGTCGAAGCATCAAAAGTTGAACATTGCTCAACTTTTGAAGCGAGGAACGCGAGCAGAGCGAAGCAACGGAACCACAATGAAGTTCGGCAAAGCGTGACGTCACCCCGTTCAAAGTGAATGGGCTGAAGCGTTGAAGCTTCAACGCACCCCGCCGTGTGGACGTGTCGTAACGCCAAGCGTCTGAATTAGCACTAAGCGAATGAGTGCTAACATAACTCACGGTAGAAATATTTTATACTTCATCGGATCTGCACAAACAATATATCACATGAAAGCTGAGATTCCACAGATTCCAATGGTATAAGTAGCATCACTGTGCGACCAAAACTCACGGCAGAGAAAGCCAGCAAAGACAACACACAACTTCACTTTACGTAGCAAACACGGCAAATACGTCTTACCTTTGCTGTTTTCTGATCAAAAGTTGTGTTCAAGGGCATTCAAATGCATATAAACGCTGCTGAAGGTTAATCCAATGTCTCTGTGTCCCTTTGAAATTATTACTGATAATCCATCATCACATTTATGGCAATAAGCCTAGTTTTCAGTTTTCAGAGTGTAACATAGCTTTCGGTTTGGGCAAGCTGCGTGCGCATCACTCTCATTCCTCAATGGTAACGTGTAGGTGGATTTAGGAACTCCCTCCCGGTTCTATTAGCCGCTTTCACACCGCAGGACTTGCCATACTTTAGTGCCGGCACTAAAGTACCACGGCACTGAATCCGCCAGGGGGCTAGTGCCAATTGCATTCACACCGCAGTACTTTCCCTGAGGCTAGATTACGCTGACGTCACTTCGTCTTCTTCTTCTCTGGGTTTACTGGCAGGCCGCAAAACCACTTCACGGCGAGTACAAAAAAAAACGAGAGAAGAAGAACTACACCGGGGAGGGGGTATTAAGCCCACCCGCTGTATATGATATATATATATATATACATATACATATATAATAGGTAGGCTCAGCAGACAGACCGTAGTGCAAAGATAAAGTGTCAAATGATTATCTACTAAATAGTGAATTCAGCATCAACTTCAGATGAAGATGAAGTTCATATCTTCCTAAGATACGTGTTACTTTATGTCCCTACTAGAATCCGAGCTCAAATGACTCAAACAAACAAAATGTCCAAGCAAAGAATCATGTGCACCATGAGGCTGGGTTATAAGGGTAATTTACAAATAAAATACCCCATTATAACAATGGACTTTATCTTTATGTATTTATTATATATTACCCCCTCAGGCTGATTTTGGAAAAGGACATTAACCGTTGTTTGGTGTTTTTCCCTTATTTATCTAAAACAAATGACATGATAAATTACTTGTGTTTATGTGTGTAAGACTTGTGTTTCTGCCCCTGCCATTGCTGCACAAGGTTGCAACATTGATAAATTCAACCACCGACCATACTTCTCAACCCTCCCGATTTTCGCGGGAGACTCCCGATTTCATTGCCCTCTCCCGGTTTCCTCCCGGGGTCATATTTCTCCCGCATTTCTCCCGATTTCGGACAAAATCAGATTTACACACGACTGTTTCCACTCGGACTTTAATACAGCTACACCATTGTTTAGTTTCCATGGTAACACGTCTCTTTAGTAGCGCGCAACTCAAAGTCTGAGAGGGTGAAGCAGATATTCACAGAAAACAGAACAAGAATCGACAACTACTCTACTCTGCTCACTCCTTTCCTGTAAAATCACAGGTCAGCCCACACATCTGCTCCCATCAAAGGACGGTGCTACAGGCCGCCAAGAAGTGCACTTAACAACTACAATAAGCATGTAATGTTAATCCAACAGTCCACGATCCACTAGCACCCTACCCCCCCCCCCCAATTTTGACATTGGCAAGTATGCCACCGAACTGTTGCTCTCCATTCTTTCCCTATTCTGCACATTTGGGGTGGGACACAATAAATTAAAGCTTCGCCCAGTTTGTTTGGTTTTTATTGCACGGTCCAAGACATAACAATAAACGGCATCACGCCGCTCAATGAGCTTTTGCGAAACATCGCTCAAAACATTTGGAGTGGGAACTGTTTTCTGTAGAAGCTGCTGCATCCCGTCCTCCAGAGTAAATTGCCAGAAAGCGCCGACACTTCCTCATCATTCCACCGCTCCGGTGTTCGTAGTACGTAAAGTACAAAAAAACTACTCGCCTCAGGTGTGCGATGTGGTTTTGTAGCGAGGAAAAAAATGGCTGCTTAACAAAAAAAAATTCTGAGTCTAACGGGCATGGTTTGCAATTCGCCCAGCCAATAGAATATAATACGAAATTGGCACGCTTTTATCACCAGGTCTACCACCTCTCTAGAGGGACTGAAAAATGGGCCAAAAGAGTTCCCGGCATTGAGTAGTCCGGCGGTGTGAACGCGACATTATTGATAGCTAACGGAACGACAAGAACCAACCAAAGTACCAGGGAAAGTCCTGCGTGGTGAATGCGGCTATTGATGAAAGTAGTACCCGTAGAGCCCAGTAGAGGGTGGAGCCCTGTGTGAGATAGAACTGATACTCCACATGTTCAACAAAGCAATACTATCTACTGTCACACTGCATTTTATCTCCTAAGCAGTGCTCAACATTTCATTTTTAGGGAACCTTCCCAAAGACAAAAAAGTGCAAACAAAACAAACTCGCTTGCAACCCAACCACCAACTAAAGGAACATCACCATAAAACTGAGACACTAGATCAGATAAACCCCCTCACACACTAAGGCTGAAAAGGGAAATCTGGAGCCCTCTAAATCTCNAAGATGAAGTTCATATCTTCCTAAGATACGTGTTACTTTATGTCCCTACTAGAATCCGAGCTCAAATGACTCAAACAAACAAAATGTCCAAGCAAAGAATCATGTGCACCATGAGGCTGGGTTATAAGGGTAATTTACAAATAAAATACCCCATTATAACAATGGACTTTATCTTTATGTATTTATTATATATTACCCCCTCAGGCTGATTTTGGAAAAGGACATTAACCGTTGTTTGGTGTTTTTCCCTTATTTATCTAAAACAAATGACATGATAAATTACTTGTGTTTTTGTGTGTAAGACTTGTGTTTCTGCCCCTGCCATTGCTGCACAAGGTTGCAACATTGTAGATAAATTCAACCACCGACACCTGTCTGCTCTCACATTCTTCTATTCTGCAAATTTGGGGTGGGACACAATAAATAAAGCTTCGCCAGTTTGTTTGTTTTATTGCACAGTCCAGTGTTTCCCCTATATACAAATAGTGGCGGCGCAGCGCCGCTGCTGAAATATGAGCGCCGCTGCTAGGGGGCGCCAGCCAGGTACCCAAAAAAAAAAAACTTTTTTTTTTTTTCTTAAAATAATAATAAGTGGTGAACTCTTTTTCATTTTTGATTGTTTGATATGTGGATTTGTAGTATTTGTATTACTGGCATAGGCGAAACAGGTGGTCGCCTAGGGCGCCAGATCTGGGGGGCGCTGCGCTGGTAGCTCTGGGAGGGAAAAACATTTTTGACCGTTGGTGCTCATCCAAATGTTCGGCCTTGATGTAACAACATTCATAATTAAGTAAATGTAACACCCTTTTCACCCCGGTTACACGTTTAATTTGGCTTGTACGGTGGGTGCTGTAGGTGATGAAAGTGGGGGATGTTGGCTTATCAGGCGCCCGCAGCTCACAGCCAAAGTGGTAGCGTGGTAGCGAGAGAGCGAGCAAGGGAGAGGGCGCACCTTTGGCTGTGAGCTGCGGGCGCCTGATAAGCCAACATCCCCCACTTTCATCACCTANAGGGAGACAGGATTATTTATACATGAGGTAAGGGGGAACAGGTGGAAACAATCAGGGGCGGGGCAGACGCTGACGATGGCGGGAAAACACACAAAGGGAGGAAGTAAGGGAAAATGAGAGACAAGAGGTAAGCACAAAAATAAAACAGGAAGTGCAATGACAGGACTAGACAGGTGAACAAATCGACTTGACTAAACATAAATCTAACCTGGGCTATGAACTAAACGTGAAACAATAACATGAACCTGATTAACATGACATGAATAATTTAGCAAACATGACGGGATGTTACACATATTTGATTTTTCAGATACATTCCTCATATTCTTATTGTCCTTACACTATTTATATCTCATTTTAATACGACCTCTATTTTATAATGTTTGTAAACATTTTTAAAACAGCCTTTATAATAGTTATTTATTTCCTTTTTTTTACAACTTTACTTCGCTTAATGTGTTTATGAATGCACCATTACACACCAAAGGAAAGTCCTCTTATGTGGAAACTTACTTGGCAATAAAACTGTATTCTGATTCAATCCAAATATAGCTAGTGAAGCCTGGAAACAATGATGCCAGCTTTGTATAATTAGACTCATTGCTGTGCATATGAATGGCAGTAAGTAACAGGTGGATACCATGAGACAGCAGGGAGCATGATAGGCATAATTCACCTGTATTGGCTCAGTGCGTCTTCAGCTTACATCCAGAAGGTGACAGGATGTAACTAACCTCTGAACCATGCACTTCCTGTATTTTATTCCCTAAATGATACTCTAATTTCACAGACAAGTTTTGATGCTAAATGCCAAACACATTGATAAAATATGCTTCCTAATAAAAGCATAGTTTGAATAGAGTTCGCCAAGTACACCAAGTTTACTTTATAGTGTGTCCATCTTTTTCAAAAGAAAAGTTTCTCAAAGGAATCCCTTATGTATCCTACAACAAAAAGCATGTAAAGGGCCCAAAAAATATATTTTTCTACCCCAGTTTTCTCTTGATCTGAGCCACTCCAGAGTGACAGCTGATCTGACCTAAATACAAATCACGTTGAGGCATCTGCTATCCCACCATAGTGTCCCACCATAACCCCTTTTCTCTAAACCTGATGTTTCTGGCATGTTGACAGTAAGTAGCCATACTTGCCACGGCAGCTGCCCTTTCTTCAGAAATGTGCTCTTGGATCAAGAATTTTGTCACGGATCCAGTTCCCCAGAGGGAGCCTAGAACTCATGCAGACTGCTGCTCTGAGCTCTTTATGTCTGGGATTGAAGAGGGAGGTTTCCGGGTCACTGTACATCCAAGTCCATGTGCAGCGCCTCCCAGGTCAGTTCCACTTTGCTGTTCCTAAACTAAAGAAGAGCTTAACTAGGACTTTGACACAAGCTTCCTTTACACTTCCTTCCTTTCCTTAACACCGCTTGGCAATCAAATGTACTTTCTAATGACTTATTTAGAACTACAAATCATGATTGACAACAACAGCAGGAAAAACGGTGCCATGTTGGAAAACCTTTGTTTGAGAAATACTTCTGCTAAAAGGCTATGTTTTTGAACTGTCGCAAGAGAAACAGAAAAATCTTTGAAATTTCTCGAGATGAGAATAATTAAATGTTGTTCATTATACATATACTGTATTTTACAGAAAAGGAAAATAAAATAAAATAATATAAATAATCGTGTCATATTGCATTGAGCAAGTACAAAACTAAAATTACAACAAGACATGTAGATCCTGCCCTATCACAAGACAGACAATATATTTGGACAGGCAAGATGTTAAACAGTATGTGTGTGTGTACACCGTGGGCATGTTAACATCTCACAGAAGTGACAGGCATGTCACTACATGTAGGTATCTTTCAGAAAATATCAATACCATCTATGATTCTTATCCGCATGAGAGTGATACACTCCTGGTTTTGTCTGGGATACGAGCCAAGGTGAATAGACTGCGTTTAAGTGGTGCGTTCCTCCAATGCTCTCGTCCATCTTTCACGACTTTCTCATTTCGGAGTCCTTTATCGCCATGCCAAGCAGGCTCTCCACTCCCACATTTTTAATTCAAATCTAAAATGTGCAATAACTCTGGAGACTCTGGACTAGCTGGGAAACAGGTCTGTTGGTCTTGTTTCTCCCGTCAAGCCTTTGTTGTTTACTTCATCAAAGCCTTTCATCAAGCCTTTCTATTTGTCCAATTCTGTTCACTTCACTGAATAAATGCTTTGATATAAGCCACACAGGGGACGCAGATTTACCAGGGGGCACACCTTAGTAGAAAAGCTTTACACCAAGAAAGTGAACTCTCCGTCTTAGACTATAGCCTAATCCATTGAAGGACCCTGAGAAAAATCCAATCATCAATGTCCGTCTACTTGACTTCTCCTTGCTCAAGACAAAAGGCTGCTTGTGTACTGGATAAAGAACCCAGTGGTTTAGCTCAGTCACCTGTCTACATAGTGTTCTCCCACACTTTTTAAAAGCCACAATAAAATAAACTCCATCTACCTTTGGGATTTACCTACAAGCCGTGAGTTTTTAGCACTGGGAAAGTCAAATAAATAGTATGTTCAGTAGTCCTAATCTCTTTCTAGAATGCCTTTGCAAGATTAAAACATGAGCAGGTGGTATTGGTGGCTGATGTTTAAATTATAGGGCAACAACCTTGATGCCAGGATTCCCAGTGTTTTATAGCGGAAATAAAGGCTGCCTCTGCTAAACTGGAAATCATGACACTTGAGAAATAGACCTTCTGGGAAGCAAGCATAGGTTCTCAATCAGGTAATAGGAATAAAAAACATGTAGCCATATGCTTAATGAGAGAGGCTACTGTTAAGAACATTATAGTATAGCATGGGACCCATAAGGAGCTCAGATGGCGCTAAATTAAATCCTGGGAAAACCTGTGCTGGTCTATCAACATACTTTGTCTTCCAGTATGTTGAGTCACTGATAAACTAAAGCTGTGAAGTGACCCTTTCATATTTTAGTAAGGCTTTAATTGTTCTAGAAAAACAGGAGTTAACTGCCCTGTAGATGACAGGCATAAAGGCATTTACGTTATGAAAGAGTACATCGCAGGGCTAAAAACTGAACTCCTCTCCATTTTTCCCTTATCAATCTTTCATTATCTCATCACATATCTAGAAGGTGAGGAGGAGGGTGCAGGCAGCCAGGTAGGAGCTTTGTGCAGGTTAGGAATTCCTGCGAAGTCTGGGCCTCCTCCTTGCACAAACATTGAGGACATTTTTTCCGTGAGGCCTAGGTTCATTCATTGAAGGATCGCTGGACAAGGGGGAGGTGGGGTGGGGGGCAAAACAGTCATCCCACATCCCACCCACCCCGAGAAGCATTCCACAGGACTGTCTGCTCGCCCATCATTAAGCAAGACCACCTGCTGGCAAATAAGGACCCCCATCATGTTCTCAGCAAGCCTGGCTTACCCCATTAGCAGTGAGCCTCTGGACTGCTGTACACATGGATCATAAAGAGTTAGCGGTATGTTGAGCAGTAAAATGCTGCTCATTAACATCCCACAAGGACTTTTGATTGTCCAACCGGCGGAGCACACTGGCTGCACACAGTATTATGCAGCAGCACAAAGGGACAAAGAAAATATCTTTGATGCAGCTGTTGCATGACTGTGCACCGACTTTCTGACAGACTCATCTCTCCTCTACTAAATAGAGTCGAACTAGAGGAAGAGATGAAGACAGAAGAAAGAAACAGCCCTTTGTTGCTGTTCTTCGTCAGGGCCTTGAGCGAAAGACGCTGGCATCGAGTCATCAGGGGCTGAAACAAAAGCAGCTGATAAACAGACCAAGACAGATAAGATCTCCCTGAATGCTCAACACTTCTCCATCAAGAGGGCTTCCTCTCTTCCAAACCCACAACACCTTCGCCTTCTCTCTCTCAACACAGCACAGGAAAAAATGATAATATACAGAGTGCATACCTTTCAATTTATTGCCTCTTAACCCAATTTTTGTAGAACAAGGCGTTTCGGCTCAGCCTTGAATTAATCCTCTTTTACTTAACAATAACCTCATTTTTGTTTCTTGAGACACAGCACATTATGTGGCAACTGCCTAATATTCAGCCCTGGCAAGGTGCAAGTGCAACAATGCAGATGCGACACTTTTTTGATATGTCAGTATCATATTCCAACCCTAGAAATACTGGTAAGGGAGTGAGTAAGCAAAGTAGGCCAATCTTATGTGTACAACATTTTAACAGCACTGCAAGTGTTTACTGAGATCTTGTAAACACTCCTCTGGGGAGGGCAACTATGGCACATGAAAGCCTGCAGCAAAGTGATCACACACATGGACTGAGTGGCTCTGAAGTGCCACCGCCCAGGGTGACGAGCACAGCAGTAGAAAAGTAGCGCGAAACATGACGCCTGAAGGCATCCTTTTTCACAGGGCGATGATCCAAACTCAAACAAATATGCCACAGAAAACACAACATCCAGTAAATTCCACCCAAAACATCTACATCACATCATTCACCGAATTTTTCTTTGTGTACGCGTCCTTCTCAAAACTCTTGATGGCAGGGAGCTCACACAAAGTATTTTTTCTTCAACCTCAGACAACGCGCCTCCCCACCTAGCTCTCTGCCAGGCATTCCTGAGTCTATCCTAGCTATCGAAAATGTCAAGAATGAGGCGAGAGCAGAGGATGGTACAATGAGTGTTGCGGCAGGTAGAGTCTTGTCCCGCTGTACTGACATCCAACAGTCTCCGGGGGTAGTGGTTGCACGGAGCGGATGAGATCTGACTTGACTCTCTTAATTAAAACTCTTCCCTGAAACAAGCCTCAAAGCTCATTCTCTACCGGATGGAGACATGCAAGGTAATTATCGGGGTGATTTCCACTCTAATTCAAAACAAATACAGATTGCACTGTGTGGCTGAACCTTGGAAGTGTATCAAGATATTACTTATAGAAAATAAATGCATAGGAAGTCCCTGAAAAAAGGTTCAGTTCTTGCAGATTCCTTAATACATGATTTCTGTCTAGCCTTTACTTTCTTGAAGTATTTTCTTACCGCTATTCCTTCAACTGTACGGTGATATGAGAAAATGAGGTTATGTTAAGTAAACCCTCTTCAAGTACAAAGCCCCTAAACAAAAAGGGCACATTCTAGACAGTTTGTCAGAGCCAAGAAACTCCCCTTTCAACAACAGGAGTCCAAAAAGAAGAAAAGGGGGGTGAATAAAAAGGTTAGCCGTGCAGTGTTTCGTGCCTGGACAGACAAACAGAAGAAGTTTTATGTGAGTGCCAAATGCAACTTAACACTGCAAACAAGCTCCATCCATTGGAAGATACTGCCACCCAGAAATGTTCAGAGGAAAATACCCAGGTTATAGACTCAAGCAACTCTCGCAATCGCCGCAGAAAGTCTTCAGCAAGGTGATTCATGCTCTGATTCGTTTCCCCCTGGTGTTCCCGGGCCAACCTAAGTGTTAGATTCAAACTTTGAACAGCTGCCAACATTGTCAAGCACCAGTAAAAGTTAAACAGCAGCAAGCTCACTGCTCACTGCTCGCTGGCAATGGGGGCAGAGGCGGCTACAGTCTCACAGTCACGGTGGATGCTGACATTTATTAGTCATGGCTGTATGGCTCGTCTCATAAGAGCTTGACAAATTACCTCTCAACCAAAAAAGGCCTCAGAGGAATAGAAGTTTTTAATTAACTTTTTTTATGCTAAAGTTCTGTTACACAAATCCATAGAATAAAGCACCTTTAATACACAAGGTATTATAAAGCAATAATTTTTGTGTGGGCAAGTTTGATCCATCCATTCATGTACTGTTTCTGTTGCCCTTTTCTCTATGTAGGTAAAGGGTTATTTTCAGTTTCTTTTACAGTGAAGTTAAAACAGTAAAAGGCTATGAATTTATTGTAAAAAAAAGTGTGTGGGAACCTGCATTGCCCTGTAAAGCTCCCATGTCACGTTTTATGTGAATGTTTTAGTTTCACCTCTGACTTAATAAAAGGGGCCTGCTACAAGGTTCAAAGGTCAGGGATCATCCCTTAACCACTCAACCTGTGTCCTCAAGGTGCTATCCAGACTCACCTACCTCAAGGCTACGCTGGGAAAAGCTGGAGCTTCACCATGGCAACAAAGCTCCTGAAATGACTCATGTGTCCTTGTTACAGGGAGTTCTGGGAAACTTTGACACTGTGTGCCTGAAGCTATAATTTCAGCAGCCACCGGTGTATGAAATCCTTGCCGCTTTAAGTGATTTACAATTACTGTGGGAAACAACAGCGTGAATCCTCAACTGAATTTCACACAGGTAACAGGAAATATTCCAACAACTTATTAAAAAGCAATGCTATGCCCTGATAAACCTAAAAATGAATTTCTATAAATGTTAAGAATTCCTAGAACTACTTTTTTTAACCTGTTAAGCCCTGAGCCTGTTTTTCAGGTTTCAGGCTCGAAAATTACATGACCAGAACAAATTACTATATCTTCACTTCTAAAAGGGGTAAATTAATAACTTTTTTCTCAAAGCAATGATACACGTGTGAGTTGGATGTAGAAAAGTCAGAATCAATATAGATGTTTTTATTTTAAAGTAAATTCAGATTGAACATAGTAAAACAAATTTAATTATAGTTTCCGTCCAAAAAAGAAACCATTTGCTTATAGTGAAAACCACCCTTGAATGATGGGATAGTAGACTAAAAGCTTTAGGAATCCAAACCATAACATATAATAATTACCCTGTATCAAGATTGATGCAAAACAAGTGACATTTGACCTTTTTAGAGAGGTTTAGCAAAGAAAAAAACACCTCTGGGTGTATTTGCCATATCTCTGGAACCCATTGATCGATGTTGGTGATTGACACCACTTTTGAACCGTTAGAGCCAATAGCCGCATTCACACCGCAGGACTTTCCCTGGTACTTTGGTTCTTTAGTTCCGTTAGTACCAATAATGTCGCGTTCACACCGCCGGGACTACTCAGTGCCGGGAACTCTTTTGGCCATTTTCAGTCCCTGCTAGAGAGGTGGTACGAACCTGGTCATAAAAGAGTGCCAATTTCTATTCTATTTCTATTGGCTGGGCGAATTGCAAACCACGCCCCGTTAGACTCTGAATTTTTTTTGTTAGGCAGCCTTTTTTTTCCTCGCTACAAAACCACATCCACACCTAAGCGAGTAGTTTTTTTGTACTGTAAAGAAGTTATGACCACACGTACTACAACACCGGAGCGGTGGAATGATGAGGAAGTGTCGGCGCTTCTGGCAATTTACTCTGAGGACGGGATGCAGCAGCTTCTATAGAAAGCAGTTCCCAACTCCAAATGTTTTGAGCGATGTTCGCAAAAGCTACTTGAGCGGCGTGATGCCGTTATTGTTATGTCTTGACTGCAGTGTTTCCCCTAGGATGGAGTCATAGCAGCGGTGCTAAGGCATGTGGTCCCAGCATAATGTGAGCGCGGAGCACGTGGTAATTTTTTTAGTGCGTGCGAAGTGCGCCCCGCCAATTTCTTTCTATGTGTCAGCACAAGAAAGGCTCTTGAGGCCTAGTACCATGGCCGGTTCTAGACAATTTGCTGCCCTAGGTGAGATTTTAGGCGATATCTTATGTGTAAAGAATAAATGAAAAATGTCTACAAAAGACAAATACACTGCAGAAACTTATTGACATAGGCAATAGATGTAAAAATGGCTTCAAATGTATTCAGTATTGTATGAACATGTTTGAATTGGGGGGTGGACGTCACATCCTTTAGGGGGGTCCGGGGGTATGTAAAATGCTTCAATCTGGTGCACTTTGAGCACACAATTACTAGAGACCTGATCTAGGGGGCACAACTCTAAAACGTCCATATGAAAAAGATCGGTTTACATTTTAATAATCAAATAAGTATGTGAACATAACCAATAACTACCATAGCCAATAACAAATAAATGTAGCTTATTTTATTTTTGTTGTTCATTCATATCTTATTTTACCTAGTTA
>NW_011344137.1:16163-18006 GCF_000735185.1 Notothenia coriiceps
TCCTGTCTCCCTTTGTCCTGTGCCAGTTCGTCTTGTGCCTTGTGCCATTTAGAGAGCCAGCTTGTCTCGCCAAGAGATTATTGTACTTTGTGACCATAGTCAAGTTTATTTAGTTTGTAATTTGCCTTGCTACGTTTTGCCTCTCAGGAGTGATTTTTGTTTGAACTTTATACTTTTCCAAAGTAAAGACTTTTTTTGAACAAACTTTCTTTTGAGTTGTGCGTTTGAGTCCAAGTGTCTGTCAAGGTTCCTAACAGAACGAACTGGCCAAAGAATGGACTCAGCCGACTCCGATTCCTTCAAGGCCGATGTGTTAGCGCAGGAAGCTAAGCTAATCCTCCATGCTGAACAGCTGTCTTCCATCAACCAAGGAATGATTGGCCTCACGGATCGTCAGGTTGAATTCCAATCAGCTGTAACCAACCAAGTAAATCACCTGGCACTTCAAATGCAGCAAGTTCTCTCACTGCGGGTTTAGTTCCCCACATGCACGTCTCAAGGTTTATTGAAGCCTTAAGTAAAAGAGACACACATAACAGTTAGCCAGAGGGTAAACCCTGTCCAAGTCTATGTAGCCGCACATTAAAATTTATTTTTGAACTCTCTTCGAGTTGCCTTGTCAGAACTACGTATCAGAGAAACGGTTTGAGGGTCAGGTAGCCTCTGAAAGCAGCCGTTGCTTAGCTGCATTAGGGTGTCCATTACAGAACCGAGTGCGTGAACTTATAAAAGTGGGGTCTACCAGTTACTTGTTACCTCCCTTGTAAGTCAACGTCTTTTAACCGAGTGGTCGCGGGAGGCAGCCACGCTGACTCGGAGAGGAAATTGACCCGTTCTTCTGTGGCTGCACTGGACTACGGGTGTCATCATTGGTCGAGAGGAACAACCGTGGAGCCGCCGGCACGAAGAAGAATACCTCTGCTAGAAACCGCGAGACGGTCGACGTACCCCAGGGAGGCCACGTCGGCTCCCGCGAGCCAAGGGGAACCCGCTGCCGCACTCCTTCCACTGACCTCGAGGTACCCAAGAGCTTTTCCGTTCCAACTCGCGGGTACACCGCAGCATCCAGCCACGTGGACCAAGACTAAGAGCAGGAGGCACGGGAAAGTACTTCGGACAATAGTTAGCGCTTAACTGTTGAGCGTTACTACCTTGAGTGTGCTAGAGCAGCCGCGAGTGCGAGAGTACGGCGGCGCGCGCCGCGCACGCTCGTGAGACCGGAGAGAGATGAGTGCGTGCGAGAAGCGTCTGTGAAGAGGTGAGGTGCGTGTGCGCGTGAGTTAAGTGTGTGCGTGCGGGCCCCACAAGGTGGGTGACAGGCGACGGATCCCCATGCTTGTTAGTAACGTGAGTCAGGACAGTGAGGAGAGCGAGAGCGAGGAGCGAGAGCTAGACGTAGTGTTACTGAACACTCGGCGGAAGGAGACCTTGCCGACCTATGCTGCGACTAGTTGTGTGTGCGCGAGATGCGCGCGAGCCCGCTAGTTGTGTAGAGTCAGTGGATCGTATAAGTCAGCCTGTCTCCGCTGCAAGAACTTGGTTGAGGCGACATCGGGGTTCGTCGCTGAGATTGGGTCTGTGTGACACCTGTGTGTGTGTTATGTGTGAGCTTTCGGATGAAATCGGAACCAGCGCTTGTGGTTTCAGTCGTGCCCAATACTGCCTCGTGTGACAGTGCAAGTGTGACATGGTCTTTCCCCCAGCTGTCAAGGGATCTCAGGGCTTTTGGGAGAGGCTTCCTCGGTCTACTTCGTAGCTAGGGTCCACCCCCACCCCACTAGGCTTTGTTGTCGTTGTCTGCCCACCTGGACCGTAACGACCTCATCCACGTCTCCTTGGCCGA
>NW_011344137.1:19210-46960 GCF_000735185.1 Notothenia coriiceps
TTGGTACGACAGTACTGCGGCAAGCGCCTCGGTCCGTACGCCTGTACTGGAGTACCAATAATGACGTTCAAGAACGGCCTCAAGTGTATGATTGTGATTCTATTACACAAACTATCATTGTAATCAACAACGTGTACTCATACACGTTGAGTTGAGTAAGGAGTGTACTGTGTTGTTACTCACAGTAACATTCTCGTCAGAATTAAGAACCTACTGCAATTCTTCAATGCAGATTCCATGTATTTTATTAACAGAATTTTCTTTTTGGTTCTGTACATTGCCTAGAAAATGTTTGTTCATTGTTTTGATTGATGGAGTGCAACTACGAGGAGGGAAAATAGATCTGAAACAGAGAAAGTGTGACCGGCAATTCAGCAGGGAGAAAGGCAGGAGTGAAGTCCGAGATTAAAGAGCATGAGTGATGGAGACTTGGCGAAAGCCGGGGAAGGACGGACCGGACTAGAGGC
This sequence comes from Notothenia coriiceps, assembly GCF_000735185.1. NCBI lineage: Eukaryota > Metazoa > Chordata > Actinopteri > Perciformes > Nototheniidae > Notothenia > Notothenia coriiceps. Next base: position 19,678 of record NW_011344137.1, read on the forward strand.
TAGGAAAGGAAGAAAAGGATAAACAGAGTAAAAAGAGTAAGGGGAAAGAAGAAAAGAAGGAAAACACAAGATGGGCTAAAGGTTGGAGTTAGTGAAATGGGAAGGAAGGGATAGCGCAATACGAGAATGTGGGAATGAGGTGAGGGAATATACCTTAAGCGTCGACATTTATCGAAATCTCCCTTCAAATGGCATTTTTTTATCGCGCTAGCCTTGGACCATTGAAAAGAACATCACTATGGGCCTTTTTCTCACTGTGCTTGAACCGAATGCACAAAAAAGGGAAGCAGACTTCAGTGTTTCCCCTAGGTTTACTGCCTTGGCAGGGTGCTGCTCGGGTACCCTGAAAACATTTTTTTATCCTCTGGAGCAGAGAGAGGAGCTGTGGATTATTGTTATTGTACAGTAACAAAGTATTTGTATATTAAAAAGTAATAAAGTACAGTGTTACACTGTACTTTATTACGGAGCCCCGCCCTTCAGAAACAGAGCGGAGGGAGAATGTGAATACACAAGGCAGCGGACACTGAAAATGCACATTGGATAAATAACATAGGCGTTTAGTTAATTTAATAAAAGAGCACATGTTCAATGTGAAACGTGACCGTAGATAGATTACTTCCGTTGCAATTTGGTGCTATATATATATATTTTTTTTTAAATAATAAAAAAACCAAAAACAAAACACCTTGAATTTCAGGCAGGGCGCGGGGCTCCGTTGGCAGGGCGCAGCGCCCCGCCAAGACAATGGTAGGGGAAACACTGGACTTGCCATGAGTGCCATGAGGCAGCTTTCGGCATTTTCCAGCTGAAGCCTCGCGCCTAAGAGAGGCTTGGCCTTAAGGAACAAGTTCTATCAAAGACTGTTAGCAGTTGCCAGAGGTATGCCTAGATCAGCCTCTCCAAATTAGCCCTTATTGTCACACTGAAGCCCCTTGTACTCAAATACCTAGACACTGAAGCCTTATTTCCATACAACACTGTCAGCCATTTTGAAATGCCCCAATCCTCCTGTGAACAGCAAAAGTATCAACCTAAAAAAAAAAAAGTTCTACATCCATCTTTCAGAGAGATGTTCCCTTCCTTCACTGTGAGTGTATGGGGGCATTTCCTGGAAGAGCACTTGAAGCAGACATGTTCAAGAGGGCTTTTGGAGAAATATATGAGCTTTCAGATGGATGGAGGTGTTGACCATTAAAAGTTTGTGTTAGCACTGCTCTAGTTTTTCAACGGGCTATGTGGCCTGCTTGGACAGGTTGTCAGAAAAAGAGTATCGTAGATAAATCAGGCCTTCCTTTTTAGGCTGCACTCCTCAGGACAAACCTTTACCTGTTTCCAAGTGCACTGCAGTGTTTCTTTAGTAAATGACAAAACAACATTAATCTTTCAAAGGCAGAAATGTTTCTTGTCAAGCGCTAAAGCTATTCAGAAAGGGTTGGAGACACAGTGCAACCTTGTTAATCAAGCTTTAGTTAACAGGACTGGATATTGCAGGAAGAGAAATTAAATATGTTGACACAGAGCTATATGGACAGAGAAATGTGAGAAGAAATGCAGTTTTTAACAAATTTAGAGGAGAGATAAATTGAATAGGGGCCTGAGGGTTTATAAACGTCTTGTCATTACTCTTTAATTGATGAGATTTTCTCCAGACCTCTGTAAACTCGATATAATTTGTGCTCTGGTCACAGGATTAGCAGTTAACTGCTAGTTTAGTCTTTTTTATTGGTTTAAAACTAAGTATCTAGAAGGAGTAAGTTAAAGGCTATTTTCTCCCCTAATGATGGACAATCTGAGAAGCTCCAGAGAGCTAAATTGAACAATTATTTGTCTTAGCTTAAAAAAAAATATACATCGACTTTTATCATTCCTATCTCGAGGTCATCAGTTCATCGTTGCTCATCAAGCACAGGACAAGTTCTAACATGTGATTCAGTAAAGGAGAACATTTAAAATGTCATGGGTGTTACTGGCTCCTTGCAAATATTTGCTTTTGGTTTGTCTTGGATGAAAGGACTTTAAAGGAGCCATAAAGCTTGAGCAAACTAATCTTTTCTGCATTTCTGAAGTCTTCTGGAGGTACAGTAAAGTCCTCTGGGTTTAATACAAATTTTATGACTGTATACAAAAATATTTCTTCAGAGTCTGTAAAGGTTAGGTGAACTCCACCAAGACAGATAACACTGATATTTCCCTCTCATCTGCACACACTTGATCTCGATCAGGTCGCAGATACAAAGTTCCCATTGGAATTCCACCAGGATTTTTTGCACCCTTGACTTTTAGGGGCCTCATTCTGGCACCAGCAGGTTTTGAGACTGCTCTTCAGGCGTCCCCTTCGAGTTAAACAAGGGAAGAGTGAAAGGCACCAGATCAGCCTCCAGTTAGCCTTCACCTGAGGCTAAAAGAAAAGTGAATGGGTTAGGGGTTAAGGGGTGAAATCGGGGTCAGACGTGTTCACACCACTCAAAGAAACCCTTGTCACATTTCCAGATCAGGCAGGAACTCACATTCTTTTCCAACAAATAGACATGTTGAGATTTCTTCCTATGATTTATGGAGTGCAACTACGAGGAGGGAATATAGATCTGAAACAGAGAAAGTGTGACCGGCAATTCAGCAGGGAGAAAGGCAGGAGTGAAGTCCGAGATTAGAGAGCATGAGTGATGGAGACTTGGCGAAAGCCGGGGAAGGACGGACTACAGGCTAGGAAACGAACGGGCACGAAGAAAAGAAGGAAAACACAACATTTGTTTTTTTTTTACCAATCTTGGTCTTTTAAACTCCTAATTAATAAAAGCTGGTCACATGGCTGGCTAATTAGTTCCAAAAGATTGCCCTACTGAAATGAGGATGTGTGTGTGCTCTTGCCCTAAAGTCCATCCACCCCCTTCCTCCTCTGTTCAACGCTTTATTGGTTCCAAAGTGGTGCATTTGTTGCTCCCACTCAAGCCAAATCTCTTTCTTTGTGTTTCTGCATGTCTGTCTGTATGCGAGTCACTCTTAAACACGCTGTTGTCCTCCATCTATGTCTTTTCTCCCACTCTCAGTATGGCTCTCTCTTTCTCCGTCCAGCCTTTGCAGATTGAACTTGCTGTTTACGATGCTAGCGGAATCTCGATCAGCTCCAATTTACATCTAGACAATGGTGGGAGTTCAGAGGCGAGTTTTCTCCTCTTTTCCCCTACTTGAACCCCCTATTCCTCTTTCTTGTCCTCCCTTCTGCTTTCGGTGTCTTTGCCAACAGCCCGCACCCCTCCTCCTTTATTGTGTTTTTGGGAAGATGGTTGTCTTGAAAGGCCAGAAATAAAGGATAGCAAGGGAGCCTCCTCGACAGTAGACTAAACTGAATGCTTCTGGACTTCATCTAAGCTCAGGAGCACACGGCCCTCCTCATACTGACACACGCGCGCGCACGCATGCACACACACACACACACACACACACACACACACACACACACACACACACACACACACACACACACTATTATGTTGACGCCTTCAACAAGCTTCTGATGGCAGCCTTCTGCCTTTCTTTTTACCCGTTGTTCCTTGCACTGTGCATATAACACATCATCTTGTCACATTTAGGCATCGTGATTCAAACACTAGAATAAGCATTTCAAATGCCAGGCTGCTCTGTGCACAAGCATAAAGCATGTCAGATTTGACTAAGTGCTGCAAACTAGAGCTGACTTGGCGTAATAATTGCGGTTTAGACTAATTGCATGTAAGAAGACAGCTAGATGTAGAGGCCTGTCGGGGTAAAAAAAACCCTATTCAGACGGAGTTAGTTTATATCGGTTGTAAATTTGGGGTTTAAATGGACTTGGAAATGTAGTAGCACTCGGGCTATTAATACTTTGGGGGGTTGGCTAGTCCAGGTGCTTTGCATACTAAGGTCTGAAATTAGGGTTGGTATTAGTTTTGTGTCTGTGTTTTAATAATCGTAATTCTAAACCTGGAGGTGATGTGACTAACCAACCGCTGTTAAACCACATGTCATGTAGTAATTGAAAGTAACTGTTGGGTAATTTGTTCACTGAGTAATAAGCAATGAGTAATTGATTACATTCTCCAAGTTACTTAATGAAAATATCTTTAGGCCTGTAGTCCAGCTCATGGTGGCCTGTTGTAACCGATACAGTGCTCAGGAGTAATTAAGCTAATTAGAGGTAATGTCCAAATCAAACAAGTAATGGACAGGCCAGTATATCATCACTCGGAACCCCTTAAATAACACATTTGGTTTGTTATTTACTTTGTTAGGCTTGCGAAATAGACTTTCTAATTCTGTGATCTGTATTTCGTTTCTGAAAAAGTATCCGAAGATGGTCATGAAACTGTTGAGCTGTCCGTATTCATCAATAACTACATCAACAATTCATGCACACATCCAACAGTCTGGTTTTGCTTTGGGAGAGTGCACCTTAATGACGAAATGCCAAAAAGAGATCACTCCGTTTAATTCATGGCAGTTGTTGCAGAGTTTCTTAAGCCAGTTGAGTTTTTTTTATACTTAACAGCTATTTTATTGTAAAGAACCATACATTACATTTCATTTAGCTGACGCTTTTATCCAAAGCGACTTACAATAAGTGCGTTCGACCAACAGGATAAAAACTTGAAGAAAACAGAATCATCAGGTTTCATAGAACTAAAACATTTCAAGTGCTACTCAACTGGCTTTAGATAAGCCAGTCCTTTATTAATATATAAGTGCTTTGTTAATAATTCTTTATTAGTAATTCTATCGCTCGAAGTGGAGTCGAAAGAGATGAGTTTTCAGTCTCCCCCGGAAGATGTGCAAGCTATCTGCTGTCCTGATTTCAATGGGGAGCTCATTTCACCATTTCGGAGCCAGGATAGCAAACCCACGTGTTTTTGCTGATGGGAACTTTGGTCCCCCTCGCAGTGCGGGTGCAGCGAGCTGTTTGGCTGATGCAGAGCGGAGTGCACGTGCTGGGATGTACAGTTTAACCATTTCCTGGATGTAGGAAGGGCCTACGTGCAGATCCATTCGCAGCTTGGTACACAAGTATCATTGTTTTGAAGTGGATTCTAGCAGTTACCGGAAGCCAGTGAAGGGAGCGGAGGAGCGGCGTGGTGTGGGAGAATTTTGGAAGGTTGAAGACCAGACGAGCCGCTGCATTCTGGATGAGGTGCAGAGGTCGGATGGCACATGCAGGTAGACCAGCCAGGAGGGAGTTGCAGTAGTCTAGGCGTGAGATGACGAGAGCCTGGACCAGAACCTGCGTCGCTTTCTGGGTCAGGTGGGGACGTATCCTCCTGATGTTGTAAAGCGTGTATCTGCAGCAGCGGGTTGTAGCAGCAATGTTTGCAGTGAAGGACAGTTTGTTATCTAGGATCACACCCAGATTCCTTGCAGTCTGAGTCGGGGAAACAATAGAGGTGCCGATGTTGATTGTTAGGTCAAGAGTGGGACAATCTTTTCCCGGAAGGAAAAGCAGTTCAGTCTTGTCAAGGTTGAGCTTGAGGGGGTGAGCAGACATCCACCGAGAGATGTCAGCTAGACAAGCAGAGATGCGTGCGACGACCTGGGTCTCTGAGCGGGGAAAGGACAGAATTAATTGGGTGTCGTCAGCGTAGCAGTGGTATGAAAAACCATGCGGGCTAATGACAGATCCAAGCAAGTTTGTGTACAAGGAGAAGAGGATACATGTTGCAGTGTTGCTTCTTTATCCCATCCTCTGAGGCTTCAGGCACTGTGACTCTTGCATGATGTGTAACTCACGTTATCCCTCCTTTTGCAAATCATAATACATATAATAGGTTTCTACCAAGTCACAGGGGCCCCATCTGTGTGCTCAGAGGCCTTCTGTCTCAAGGTTTAGAGTTGGTGGATTACCTGCAGTCAGTCACTGTCGCTGTGTTTTGGATTTGCTCGCTTAAGCACCTCCATCACTCCTTTTGTAGAAGTCGAAATGAGATCCACCATGCAAATCACTTGGTTGGTTTGAGGTGAAGCGCCGACAGTCCCGATAAACGGCCTCGCTCCATTGCCTTTCCCCCCCGATAACCAATAGAGTTTGATGTTTATTAAAAAGCCATCTTCCCAAGAGTGCCCTTTTTCTATTTTGTCTTTAACAATGGAGATGTGCGGTGTGTGATGGCACTGAGACGTGTGCGCCGAGGTCCCCAATTCTTATGTGTGTCAGGGTGTGTTTCTGTGCATATTGTGTGCACGTCCATACTGTTGTTTTTCTGCAAATACACATGAATGACGGTGGAGCGGCAGCCTTTTTCTCTCAGGCTCCAAGGCAGAGTATGAAACCTCCTGAGACCGAGCAGACGGCTTTTTAATTTCACTCCTCTCTGCCGCAGGTAGGCTGAACGAACATGAATTGAAAATGTGCCTGGAAGAAAAACGTTTTCTCATCAACAGCAAACTTTGAAAACCAACTCTTATCAGACTCACTCATTTATTACGCGCTGAAAAGGAGATTGAGCTCAACATGTGGTGGGTCCCCCCCACTCCCCCACCCTCTTTTGTATCTGCCGGTGCGGTGGTTAGCGAGTATTGAGGAGTATGCGCACAGATTGTAAATGATGCCCTTCGGGGCCACCACCAGAGCGTCTCTTTATAGAGTTTCAACAAAGACTGGGAGGGTGACTTCTGGTGGGGAGTGCAGGCTTTGGGGGGTCAGCCTTTGTTGTTGACTTCTTGTCTTTTTGAACTTTCCCCTCCCAACCACCTGTCTTCCATCATGGACGATTATCAAAGTTCTGAGGTTCAGGCTGCACACTTACTTGCTCTGCAATTTGAATATTATATATGCTGTTTCACTTTCTTTTCGTGTGAGATTTACGTTTTGACGAAACATGTTTTTGGAGGAAGGGATGATGACAAAAAAACTTATGGTGGAGCAGCAACCTCGAGTTCAGGGAAGGAAGAAATGGTCGGAAGCAGGAACTCTTGGGAGGAGAATGGATTAAGGGGAGAGGGACCTTAGCAGCTCTTCGGATTCAGGCTATTGTTGTGGCCTGTTCATCAAAGCGTATAGAGCGGCCTGAAAGAGCAAACAGGAAGGGGGGTTTTATAAGTGTACTACTTTCTACACACAGATCGCAACTCTAATCAACAGGTTGCTTTTTGGGGTATTTGCTGCCGTTACCTTTAATTTTCTGTAGAGTAAATTCATACATTTTCTTCATCTATTCAGCCTTTAGGGTTATGTTAAGGTAACCACCCGGGTCAAAACCAGGTCAGTCAAAGGAGTCAGAAAGACCCACACACATGCACTCACCCAGAGTACACTTCATCCTGCGCATTCCGGGTTAGCGAGACAGGTTCTCATGTCGATTATTCACGGGGATTTCAATCTAAATGAGGTGAAGTTATTGCTCTCTGTGAAGCGGGCCTTTCAGAAGCTGCTGCCAGGGCTCGAGCTGCTCCTTTTTGTTCTGCTTCCCTTTGTCGGCCTGTATGGCAGAGTAACCTGATCTCAGACGTGACAGGCGCTCAACTCAAAGAAAAAGCCACTTTTAGCATTGACTGAGCATTGAGGTTTTTGGAGAGTGTTTATTACGGCGAAGGTGCGATAAGCAGCAGCTCTTGTACTATTTATTTTATGTCCAAATACTTGACTCTAACATGAGTCATCCATATTCACAAACATAAAGGACTTTTGTAATTCCCTCTTTACTTATAGATGCCGGTAGTTTTTGATGATACAAATGTAACATCTTAAGTCAGTTACCAAGCCAAATTCTTCTTAAACCTTAAGACTTGCTGATAATCTTTGGGGTTTTGGACTGACTTTGTTTTAATGAATGAAATAAAATTCCCAACTTGCAATCAGTTTGCTTTATGTTGGAGATAAAGGCACATGGCCAACTCGCATTTGTCCAAACTTGGAAAGCGGAAAACCGGGAGTTTTGACATTTACCCAGTTAGCACAACTTAGCACTGACCTTCCACATTCTTCCCCAAGTCCTCAGAGGAAGGCATTGCATGTTGCTGTTGTGAGTATTTGCTCTTTCCACGCCTGGCTGTCTGCCTTGCTGTGGGCCTGTGAGTGCGTGGAAGTACTTGTGTGGTCACTCAGTAGTGCTATTTAAATGTCTGCATGCACAAACAACATGTCTATTTGATGTCTGGCCCACACGTTTATTAAACATTTGAAGGCAGTCAATTGGGACCGAACTTGTGTGTGTTTTGTGAGTTCATCTCTCTGTGTTCGTGTATATCATGTAGCCAGGAGACAAACACAAACTCTTTCTCCTCTCTTCTTCCTCAGCCGTCCTTCAAGTCCCTTCTCGGACTCTGAGTCATTTGCAAACATTATTAACATACTCGATGCGATGGCTCTCGGATGATGTTTGCGCAGCACCGCGCTCGGTTTTCAATACGCGTTCAGTCATTTGGATGACTTCAGTTGAACAGTGGCCAAACGCAAACATCCCAGTTCATTTTTCCATTCCAGATTTATCCACTTGCTTCATTCCTGTCCAACTTGGGAGCGTCCTGTTTCACTCTGTTGCTCACAGGGGCCTGACGCGTGAGGGGAATCATGGTGGTGGTGGTGGTGATGGTGTTGGGGTGGGGGGGGAGGGGGGTTGGGGTGTGTTCGTGGGGCAAAGCCAAGCTGCATTTGGAGTACTTCTCTGACTGAGGGGGATGGGGGTGTGTTAGCTGTAGTTGGGGGACTTCTGCTGCTGTTTGGCCTGCCCTTTTGTCTCCCTAATGACCTGGCCACGTAAAGTTAGCCGCTCTATTCAGGAGGCATTAAGGGTCATTTTACCTGACGATGGCCATTTCCACCACCACTAGCCTGGGGGAAGGGAGATCCTAAAGAGTTCCTCTACACTGCAAAGCCGTAGTGCCTTTTAGGGGCATTTTAACCTTTTCCCAAACATATTTAACCTCGTTACAGCTTCTTAAGAATGGGGTGACGAAGAAACCGATCTACTTACTCTGTTATCTTGTCTGTTAATGTGATAATATGGCACTTTATTGCCCCTTTTGACGACTTTTCTCTTTACTTGCCCCCCCTCCGCTCTCTGAGGTCAGAGGTCAGGGTTTAGTTGTTGCAGCACAACAATCATGAAGCTGTCTGTCTGCTCAGTAACTTTGATAAATGCTAGGCATGGCTTCCAACTGCAGGAATGTAGATTTTAAAACCACATTTATATATTTTTTTCGGTCAAACAGATGCACTTAAAGCATGTGTTGTGCCAGGGTCTCTGAAAGTGTCCTTATCAATCAGGGGTAATCAACTTACGGGGACCTTTATAGGACACATGGACAGGCAAAGAAACATTGAGCTTTCAAACTCCTGGCAGCAGCCCAGAAACAAATGTAATCTATTTAAACGGCCTACTCAGACATATCGATTCAGCTTCTATACATTTCTCCTGATCCTTTTTGAAGTTACTCTTGTTTGTTGTGCACTGAACTAGCAAGCAGATGTCCAGGGTGCATAAGGCATTAATTTCCTTTAATGTTTATAATTGGACTAAGACCAACCATTGAACCTTTCTGAAAACACAAGGTTATAAAGGTCCAAATAGAAGTCAAATGAACCTGATTAACAGAGTGGGATTCCTCGTGTCTCTTTTAGATGCTGTCCATTCACCAGAAAGGTCACATTTAGAACTACAAAAAGATCTGTATGCAAACATGTATGGGGAGAACTGTGAGCAGGGCTGAGAGACAACTTCAACAATCTTGAAAATTACACAATGAAATCTATCTAGTTTACGTTAATACATTTATGAGATTTATTTTTGATAGTTTTTTTTAAAATCCGTATTCCTTTAAATACAAAAAAAAATGGATGAACAGTCAATACATTCCTTACTCTATACAAATGTAATAAATCCGGTACGACAACATTTGAAAAGTCTAAAAGAGCTGCATGATTTAATTATTTTCCAGCCATTCTATGTTGGCAAAAAATATTGTGATTGGAAAACACATTTTTAGGGCAAGACATAACCATGTAAAGTGTTTGCTGTATTAGTGCTGACATTAGTTTTGGTTTCTCATGTCAGACCGCACACTCAAGTTTTTAGAGATCAAAGCATATTCGATCAAACCATCATCCTAACCTGGTTATTCATAGTGACTTTTATATCTATGTAAATGGTCTGAGGCAGGGTAAATGTAATAACATGAGTCTTCTCATTAGCATTCAGGTGCAAGCTTGTGGTTTTGCGCCCTGGTACCTGCTCGGTTGCTAAGGAATTGGCACTTAGGTAATGAAATGCCCATCGCTGACGGGGGCACTTGATTGTGCTGAGACTCAGAGAGTGGGGCCAAGTGAGAGGGGAATGGGAACTAGAGCAAGGGAGAGGGAGAGCTGGGGATGGGCCCAAGTGAACATCGAGCACATAGCAGAGAGCTGGAGGACAATAAGTGGCAAGGCTGCTACTGGCAGAAATCCATCACCTGAAGAAGGGCCTGACTAGTCCACTTACTAAGTAACTCTGAAGAAAATGAAGAGGGGCAGGTTGAAGGTTCTGCTAAGAGACTAAAGTCCCACTTTCAATGTTTTATTCAATGATCTTTGCTAGAAAGATGGGCTTTTTGTTTCGGTCCTCCCCCCATTTTTTGTATCCTTTGCCCATTTGTCTTTTTTTCTCTTTCTCCTACAAACTTCCTCCCCTCATGCCCAACCGTCACACTATACGCAGTCACCTGAGTAGGAAAAACAGCACATACTCATTATCTTCAGAGCTTCCGTACCACTTTGGCTCCATTACCTCTAGGCCTCCCACACTATGACCCTTGCTCTTCCTTTTTGACCCCTGTCCTCAGATTCTTCCCAGCATTGTGATGCATCGACTACAGTCATGCTTCAAAAAATAGCAAGACATAACAAGAACAACTTTGTGTCTCACCTGCCCGCTCATTTATTATTAACCACTACTTCTGATGTTACTGCAATGAGTAACGGCTCAGGTTAACATTGAAACCTGAGGACACTATTTAGTCAAGTATTTGCGCCTCTGTTGTCTTTTGAACATTTCTCAAATGTCTTCCTCCATTCATGTTTTGTGAGTATGTTGTCACGTGTCAGTGCACCTCTGGCCTTGTTCTGGTGTAACTTTCAACAATACAGCTTACCCTGGACTTAGATAAAAAAAGACTACATGGTCCTGTTATTACCTGCCATTGGGCAATTCTCTGAATTCTGTCGGAATGCTGACACTTACAATTAGGGTTGGGGCAATAACAGAAGTATTCAATGTACAATAATAACAATGATGGAAAAGCCGCAACTTCTCTGCTATTATTTGGCGACAAAAGAAGAAAGTACATTTTGCAAGACGGCCACTATTTAAAACGTACAAGTAATTGTGGAACTTGATGTTCCTAAACCTCACCTAACGTGTTGTGCTCTGTATTTCTTGCCTCAGTGTTTGCCTCCCTTTCAGTCTAGACCTGTTATCAAACTGCAGCTACTGTAGTCTCGAGTGTGATTGATGATTTATTTTCACTTCATTCTCTGAAGCTGCCTGCTTAGCCTATATGGCCAGAGCACATTTTTATTCACCCAACTTCAAACGGCATGAGGAGCGATACGTTGAAGTTGAATGCCCGTTAAATTGCTACTTGCAACACGGAGGTCCTAACAAGAACTTGTGTTGTGGAAACAGGTGTTTTCTTAGCAACACAGAGGGGGAAGAATAGGGTTAAGGGATTGAGTGAGTAAAGGAAAACTATTTAGCCTGGATATCTCTCAGATGGTGGTACCGCTTTTCAGGATATTACATTTCATTACATGTCACTTGTTAGACGCTTTATCGAAAGCGACTTACATACTCAATACTGTGGGCAATTCCCACAGGAGCAATTTGGGGTGAAGTGTCTTGCCCGGGAACACAACGACATGCTGACTGCAGTGGGGTTTGAACCTGTGACCCCTTGATCCGAACACCAACACACAGCCCACTACACCACACGCCTCCTTTTCAAAGCAGGATATCTTTTCTGAAGAGACAAACTGAATATTTTACTTATCTGTTCCACGTGGGAAGCCACATACAAAAGTGCTACTCAAGTATGAATAATATGTTAAGGGATTGCGTTGTGCAGGTAAACAGAATGGTGAGTTAGCAACGGTAGACGACGAAGCAGCTTGATAAGGACATTGTGTGAAAGAGCAAACTGGATCAGGGCATTCGGTGTTAAGACCTCTGAATAGCCACACGGTGCCATTCACTACAGGCTAGTTCCTTTTTTTAATATTTATACATGTCTTAGGAATTGTATTGTACACTTAACGGCCAACACTATGTTAACACCCAAAAATGACACCAGTATGAAATTGTTGAACATCTCTGTCCAAGACCATTGGCTGTCTATTGGCTCCCATCCGGGATCTCCACAATATTATAGCAATTTGTGCTCCCATTCAGCCTCAAGAGAATTAGTGAGTCGACCATTGAGGTGACAAGACCCGTTTTGCAGTAGACATTCTTGTTGAAGCTGAAGGTGTTGGATGGGGTTGAAGTTAGGATTGTGCGCAGTCTGGCTTAATTTTTCAACACAAAACTGGGAAATCCCTTTTTTTGTGAACCTGGTTTGGTACCCAAGGACATGATCCTGTTATAACAGAAAAAGGGTGTTCCCAAACTGCTGCCACAAAGCACATTATTCGTTAAAGGTTTATTGGCATGCCCTAATTAGAACTAAGGGCCCTAGTAAAAAAACATGGAAAAACAGCCACAAACCAAAAGAAGCCAAACATGGAAAGGGCAGTCTGTATACTTATTTAGCTCTTTTCTCTTGGGTTAGAATACCAACAGCTGGAGGAAGGAGGCATCTTCAGGTGTAGGCGTGAACAGGTCACACTTCATCAGGCATGTATTTGGTCTTGCAGACTTTTCATTACGAAGTACATTTGGTTATTGTTGATTGAGCATGGATCTACACTGTTTTTTGGAATAGCTATAGGTAATTTCATCCCTTAAATACCAACCGGTAATACTGTGCAAAAGCTGTATGATTTAAGAGTTTCTGCCTGAGTTACTTTTATTGAGTCAAGCAGGCCTCCTCACTGTGTTCTGTGCATCCAGCCGTAATGTCAGGAACTCTCTGTTCACTCCTCTCCTCTCCCTTGCTCACTCTGCTGTTGGAGGCAGCGTTTGAATCGAGGCTTTTGTGATAAGTTGCCGTGATTGAAGGTCGGAAACACAGGTGCAATGACTCAGTGTTTGCTCATTTGGATTTGTCAATGAAGGTGATAAGAAGCAGAGAGGGCTGGTGGGAGGAAGGGGGGAAGGAGGGAGGTGAACAACCTGTTCATTAAAACAGTTTGCTAATGATTTACAAGGGTTTGAGGAAATACACTAAGCAGAGTTAGTGAGCCGTAAGGAGAAACACAGGGTGAATCGCAACAGCCCTGTTTGTCTCAGATTTCTTAGCGTCCACCTACCCAATAGTAATTAAACCCTCAGAAGTTCAAGCAGTCATTAGTACTAGAACGCTTCATGGATTTTCAGGCTAGTTTTGTTATTTTACTGTGAATTTCTGGGGGACTTTCCAAACAGCCATCTTTACTTCATGCTGAAATATTAGCTATTTAAAATCAGCTTTTTAAGGGGGTTTAGACTCAAGACACTCAATCTGGAATTATCTTTAGTGTGCCTATTTTTCCATTGATGTTCCTCAACCACAAAGGAGGAAATGTATTGTAAAGTAGACAGGAAAATCCTAGAGATATTTCAGATAGTAACCTAAATAGACAAGAATGCAGTGCACCCACAACACATGTTGAGGATGGGAAACAGCTTTATCAGACACACCCCAGCATTCATGAACTGCTTGCATAACATGTACGACATTATCATATTTCCAACCAATTGTTAAAAGCTACACTGGGAATTCTTTAAGACCACAACCTAAAACAGCCGTCTGTATACCAAAGACAGATCTGTGCGTGTAATGTAAAATCATTTTTGGAATGACTGCTTTGGAACGGAGGATAACTCCTACCCCCCCCGGGGTTAACTGAGTCTTATCCCACTTGGAAGGATATCTCTCCCGTCCTCCATAACCTCCTTTGCTTTCCAGCCCACTGGACTTTGGGGCAGAAACATAAGCCTTTGACATCTGGTTATCATTTCTCTACATTTTAAATTGGATATTGGGATTAGCCCAGGCTAACAGTGTTTCCCTAGGCTCTCTGTTGATGTAACTGGCTTGGTTTGTGGTGGGCAGAGAATCCCTCCTGACTTTCCCAGGGCTCATAAAGAAATCCCAGCACTTTCACTGCACAATATTAAACAGCTGCATGGCTCAGGTTCAACCACTGGGGTTAAAGCCCAAAACCAAGGAATCCACCACCACCACCACCAGATTGGACCATAGCCCAGACAGTAGAGCGGACTGCTGTCCAACAAGCCCCCGAGGCTACAAACACACACAGTTCAGTAGAACAAAGGACAAGACACGCAAAACTAAACCAAAAACCTTTTCAAATTTTCCTTGGGTTTTGCCAAAGCAAGGCATCTCATCTCTTGTCAGATAAGCCATCCCAGTTACACATCATTCTACATCAGTTCTTTGTGGAACTAGAAGAAGCTATGCGACATTATTCATGTGGACGGGTGGAAATTATTGTGTTTTCATTGTCATCTTTTCAAAAGTGATCTCCGTTTGGCACATTTGACTCAAAGCTCAATTCTTTTTGTGTAGACACGAGGCGCAAGATTACAGTTCTCATCAGTTTGCGGACAATCTTTGTGCTTGGAGGAGTATTGAGATGCAAAAAGATAGTGAGGCAGAAAGTTTGCTTTTATTCTCTTTCTAAAGGCTGAAACACTGCTCCGTGAAAGCCTACAGGAAATCTCAGGCTGTCAGACACAGCGTAAGATCTCAGATTATGACGTTTTGTGCATTCCACGAGCAAGTTTGTGATGAAGTGTTCTAATTTATTCGTGTACCGTTTGTTTACTTCAGTTAGTGATTTACCTAATTTGCTGAAATGGCTTTCAACAACCTCCAGAGAATGTACTTGTATCTGCTGCCTTCAGCTGTGGAGAGATTAACTGTTGTTACAATGGCAGCCAGGCGAAAAAGCGTTTCCAGATCCAATGAGGCTAAATTGTCATAATGATGATGGCGATGATGATGATGATGATGATGATGATGATGATGAGGAACAACAGACTTGCCGCTTTGGCTCTGATTGTCTGTCATCAATGTTGAAGATTTTCTCCTTCTGAACCTCTGTGCTTGAAAGTACACTTTCACCAGTCACAGTGAAATATCACAGACACTATATTAGCAGCCCACTTTTACAAGTAGCTCTGTATGCAGCCAATGCTCATTCAACCACAGTTATCCATCACTGTGGCTCCTCATAAAACTTCATTTAGCTTCTTTCAAAATGAAATACATTCCACATGGCTCACTAGCAACAGGTCTCAGATCATAAAGGCTACTGAAGCTCACCACACTGGCAGGAGTATTCATTGCCTGTATAGTTTACAACATTGCTGAATCCATCAAATTTCGCTTCCCTTAAAGATCTCCAATGGTTCCCCCAGATCGACTTCGCTGCAGCAATCTGTTGGCCAAAGCCTTGGGTAACAAGGGCGATAACCATGGGAACACCCCTGCCAAGCCTTATTAACCCCAGGCCTTTCAGGATCTAGTTTTTGACAGCTGGCACATAGCTGCTCCTTCCCACCACATCGTCTCTTTCGACCCAGGAAGTGCTCCCTTTTCCCTCTGGAGGTGGCCTGCGGGTTTGGAAAACCTTGGCAGCCGTCCAATTAACATCCCAGCCAATTTCCCTCCTCTCCTCAACTTAATTCTGCATCGTCGGGTTGGTAACCTAATTGACAGAATGTTAAAGAACCAGAAGGAAGAGGTTTAGGAAGTGTGTAGCATCCTGGCGGTTGATGAGAGTAGTGCTGTTCTTCAGCTGCTGTCAACCTAAATAGCTGCAGGCCAATGCTAGCCTCTGTACTCAAGTGATTAGGGCGCTGGAAGCACTACAAACCACAGCCAAGCATATAGGCCGGCAGCCATTATACCTAATAAGAAGCAGATTCTGAAAACATATGGGCCCACTCGATAAAGCCCCAAGAGCTCAGACAGGAAATGTTGTATTTCCAGTTTATGAAAGCAGTCTAGAAGCACCTGTCGCTTTGTTAGTTTTTCATTTGAGCAGCTTTATTACTTTATGTCAAACTGCTGTGGTGACAGACAGCTGTTTGGGTTGTGTTTGGATCTATTTGCTTTCCCTATAGCTTGTCATACAGCCATATGTTTCTAATCACTGGTGAGAGTAACGTACATGTACGGAATCATTTAACAACCAAATGCTCTCAATCCAAGAACTGCCAGAAGTAATGAGCCAATGATGTTGTTCAGACACTGTTTGAATACTAATTCAAATGCACTGCAAACAGTAAAGTTACAATCTTTTCTTTGATGATGAATTCTTCTTTTTAGTGATTTAAAAAAAAAGTCATTACGTCATTGTCAAGCATTGTTTACATGATTACATTAGTTTCAAGGATATACTGGATGTATACGTATATAATGTAAAAACTCAATGGCTCTCTTTTTTCAGTGGCCAACTTGCTGAGCTTATCACACCATTTATTTAGGTATATATTAAACTCAAATCAGTTCATTTTAACTCACACAAAAACACTGAAGACATTTTTCTTTTGCCTCTTAAAGCTTCTTTGCTTTGAGTACATTTCACATTTTAGTTTGCTGCGGATGGAATCCAACCCTTAGACAGCTTCGGGGTCAAAAAGGCTGATAAGCGACGACAGTGTCCCCAGTGTCGCTGAGGCAGATATCTGTATGGCTTATCCTCTCAGGTCATGAGTTTCCTATAATGAACGCTTTATTATTGTGTACATTTACTCTCGGCAGCCAGGATTTGATTACAGCCATATTCTCTTCTCTTTACTTGGGTGTTTCTGAGAAGGGTTCTCAAACATGTTCGCGTTGGTTGATTGCCTGGATCCACACCAGTGCATTTCTCCCCTTTGCATTATTTATGTCCCTTACTGCTATTTTCATATGCTAATCTAATTGGACTCATCTGGAACAGTTTGTTAATTAAACATACAGGAGAGAACAAAATGTTGAGCGTGTTCTGCATGATGAAAATCTTTTGGAGCCTGAAAACACTTTTCCTCTCTGGAAACAAATCCTTGACAGGCGTAATGCTGGAGATGATCTCTGAGAAGTTGTAGTGCGTTGCTGTGTAATTATTTGAGCACTGCAATTCCCTTGGCTTCTCATTTGGAAGACTTCATTGTCATGTTAAACCCTCATTAACATGACACTGGCTGACACAATGCTAATGATATTAGAATAAATGTTTTTGTGAAAAGTGTATAAAGTGAAATTAAAAAGCAGTTTCAAAACATCAGATAAATGTTATTTTAAGTTTATTAATAGCATTTTATAGAGAAACAGTGTTTGGCAGGATTGGGAAAACATTTTCTATAATTTTGTACCCCTAAATCT
Organism: Notothenia coriiceps; assembly: GCF_000735185.1. NCBI lineage: Eukaryota > Metazoa > Chordata > Actinopteri > Perciformes > Nototheniidae > Notothenia > Notothenia coriiceps. The sequence continues at coordinate 37,153 of NW_011344137.1, forward strand.
GATGGAAAGTGTTCTTGTTTCTCTATTCTCGGAGGAAAATTTACATTTGAATCAGTAAAGGATATGCAGAAACAGAAATTGTTATGGACATGATCCTGGGTCAGACTGTAGCACAAAACAGACTTTATTTGAAGGTCCAAACTTGAAGGTAAGCACTTCTCTAAAAGGGAATGTCCTTGAGTTCTGTGTCTTAATAAGAGCTGCTTGGAGTGCTACCCTCACTCTAAAACTGCTGAAAGTGCAATGTAAGTTGCCAGTTTGTCTTTCCAAGTGTGTGTGCCCACAGTGTCTAAGATAGCACTTCCCTATGAAGCCAACAGAAAGCACTTGTCCTCTACAATGTCCCTCCAAGATATATTCAGACGGGCAATTGCCGGTTATGTAGAACCATAATCATCACTCAGGCACGGCATTTCGTCAATATTTCATTTAAGGCCACAAAACTAATCCCTGACAGCTTCATCCAGCCATTTAGTTTGTTCAAATGATACTCACAGAAGTCTTTTCATTCTGTAGAATCATAATGCAAGCTGACAGATTCACCATGAGTTTGATTTTTAAAACAAAAGTGCTGCGTTTGTCTGACAAAAGGATTAGAAGCAATTTACACGCTTGACTTGATTCAAACCATTTTGAATATAATCCCCTTCATTTGAATAACTAATGAGAACGATTCTGTCTGGATTGTCACGCAAAATGTAATTGTACCTGAAGTACCGTTGGCTCCTAACAGCAATCAGGAAATGGCACAATAGCTCCTGTTGACATTGTACTTCAGGAAGTGTTTGAGTGCATGTAGGAGAGTTTTCTCGAGAACTCTGTCCTAAACTCTGCAAACCTACACACCTACCTTACCTACAAACAACCCTATAAACATCCAGCCAAGCTATTATCAGCAGCAATGGCAGGACGAACAGAGGCCATTCATTAGCTTTAAACAACTGTGGCCATCTTCTGTCCTCCCTACCACTGTCTCAATGGCACCTTAGCAACCATGTGAACAATACCAGAGCTGGTCATGGCCACAGCGTGTGTGTGGTCCTGTCCCTGTATTAAAAGAGGCAAGACAAAGCTCTTTGCGAGCGCAGACTTTGGCTTGAGAAGGTCAAGCAATTTTCCTAAGGGGAGCGCACTTGTTTGTTGAAGGACAAGCCAAAGGAATGACGCCACAGTGGCCTCCAAGTGTTTTGTGTGACATGGTCTTGGCCAAGGTTTGTATATAGTAAACCTTGTTACTGTCTCTTTGACATTTGAGGCGTGTTTAACCTTTGGCACATGCCTAGCCAGAAGCCATTTCTCTCCAGTGAAGTTCTGGAAGACGTCAATAGGCAATCTTGTGAAAATTCAATGATGTTGGTTCTTGGAAAGTTCAATAGATTGGTGAGATTTAGTGGTAGTTCTTTAAGAAAGGGTTCTTTGTTTTTATCTACATATGTAAGGGTGACTTTCATCTCTAGAGGAGTCTGCAGAAATCCATTGGATGCCTTTCTCAAGGACTGATGGAGATCAATGCAGACTCATCTTTTAGGCCGCTCAGTCGATGGTCCCTGGGCTTCTGTGTAACTAATGCACTCTTACATTAGTTTCAGCTCCTCGGTGATGAGGATCCGACTTGATGTGAGCATCAGCCTTCTCTTCTATTCAGAAGAAGAATGGTCCCGTCCGCTATGCTCGGGGAAACGACTTCATCTCTCCACTGGTAATTAGATCACAGCCACCGCTTGCTGAGGAGCCAGAGAAAAGCGCACTGGGCCCACAATAAATGAATCAATGCCACTGTATCTCCCTTTTCCTGCTGCTAGGGCGGGACGATTCAGAGAATGGAATGCTTTAATGGAAATGCGGCGGCGACATGGTCAGTGGAGGCGGGGGGCAGATTCATACTGTTTCTTTGGGTGTCCTTCTGTCAACGTGCCTTTTCAGGAGGGCCTATTCGCCTTTGGCTGTCGTAAAGTAACGCAATGAAAGTGTTTAGATTTCTTTGGGAAATGGAAATGTAGGAAGCAGTCTGTGTGTGGCTCAAGACCCCTGGGGAGGAAGTGTTTACTTATTCTGAATGTCATAGCCTTATCCTTGGTGCATGTCACCTCCTTTTTGATCTCTATAAAAAAAGTTGAAGTCTTACACCAATATATTTTACAAAAGTTGCACTTGTTTTGAATGATTTTTAAAGATAATAGAGCTTGTGAGAGGAATATTGATGTACCATTAGAAACATGCAATACCCAGGAAGTCAGTCTTTTGAGGATCGTACCAAGGTTAGAATCCAAGTAAGTGTCTGAAGCCCCACATGAATCCTCCCCCTCCCTCCTGTAATTTTTGTGCCAGTATGCATACTTTCTCTGTACAATGCTGGCCTTATTTAGTAGAATACCTGTGCCAGGGCGCCTCTGCACTCTGAGTTCCTTCGCAACAATGGGATCCTTTCTCATTCCCCTCCGCCTTCCTTCACTGTTTCCCGCTGAGAGCCCTGCAGGCAGGCTTTTTCGTCGACGCATTCAATCAGACCTCTGAGCTTTGCCGTGATTCATTACTGTAGGCGAAGGTCAGTGCCATTTGCTGCAGTGCATATGCATAACCAATGCAACCATTAGCTAAACAGATGTCATAGAAATGCGGCCGTGCAATCGCAATGCAAGCATCTGGTATTGAGTTTTTCTGGCTCTTTGATAAATTTGTGGCATGTTACCGGGAACTCATTTAGGGGAGCTTACTGGCACACACACAAACACACACACACACACACAAATATGCACCTAATCAACGCTGACACATAAAGACACTTGTAATCCTCCTGATTTATCAGTGAGATATTTCAGCCGGTTGTCAGTAAAGCTCACGCTGCCATTGCAAGTTCACTCACGTTTCCTTTGTTTGGTGTCCTGTTGTTTCTGTATTAACTCAGTGTGTTTTCACAGCCTAAAGTTCTTTCCCGCAGGCAAGAAACTCCACAGTAGTAACTATTGAAGACTTGTTCTTCACAGGGCTCCGCTGTAATGACAAATATGTTCTCTCATGTTTGCAAGAGTTGTCGAACACGGATGTATTTTCTTTTTTTGAGTTTGACTTTTAATAAAGATAGCACTGGCCCATTTATGAAAGTAGAATAGACCTGAACTAGCTGGAAAACATCAGATTGTTTATTTTCCAAACCATTCATTTCAGACAGATGGTTTACCTGCATGCTATTTGCATAGTCACCTGTGATGTTTGACGAGAGGGGCATGATATAGGAAACATGTTCTTTACTCTGCCTGTGGCCTGTTACAGAAGTGCGATGTTTTTGCCATTGCTTGTGTTTTTTGCCAAAGACAACAAATGTCAGGTAATTGCTGGTGTGCAGAAGCATGGAATAGATGGATACAACAGTATCCAAGATTTCTCGAAACCAGTATAAGGGCTAATCCAGATTTCTCATATCGCTAAAGGGTTGTTGCCAAATATTGCGATAAAAAAACGCATTCAGTGACTTTAAGCTGAACCTCTCACACGTATTGTTGGTAAAGTTTTAAATTCCTACTGATACTAAATAAAAGCACAAATATAAAGATATCTGTGATCTGGAAGAGAAAACATATAGTGGCTTTTTAAGACCAGAAATGGTTTGTATTGGTACAAAGTGTTGCTGATCTCAGTAAACAAGAACTGTTAGTTACTGAGGAGCTCAACTTTGAGATTTCTCAGTCATCTGGTGGGGGAAACTGAAGTATTTTATAGAGAAGCCTCAGGCTAATGCCACACCAGCCAATATGACCCCAATTTCAATTACTGCTCGGTCTGACGGGGAAATTCTTTGTTTGATGAAGCCTCTTATCTCATTGAGTTTCCAAGAGGCTCAGCGCTGCTCTGATGAGACACTCTGCTGTGTGTATAGGGGAGGGAGATGTATTCTGAATAAAACATTGCTGTGTGTGTGTGTGTGTGTGTGTGTGTGTGTGTGTGTGTGTGTGTGTGTGTGTGTGTGTGTGTGTGTGTGTGTGTGTGTGTACCATCCCAAATTGGGTTGGTCATGTGACTCCAGATTCAAAGTTACACTAAAGAGTAGTAATGCAATGGTGTGCTGACCAAATGAATATTTTATAATGTTAAATAAAACAGAAAGAATGACATTTGTATTGAAGTTTCGGATGTTTTCTTGTTGTTTGTTAGTTCTCAACAAAACCGCTACCAGCAGGCTAGATATAAATCGCACAAAGCAACTAGACCCTTTATCTAAGTGTTTGGGAAAGATTATCCCTTCAAACACATACATTTATTTTCTAAATGAGGTCGCGATAAAAAGTGAAGAAAGGGGAAAGAGTTTGTGTAAAAGAAAGAGGGAGAAGCAAGATCGGAGAGCAATGCAAGCTCTCACTGCTAGAGGTCAAAGGTGACAACCTTGAAGTGGTGAGGAGGGCGAGGAGGCTTGGGGCCTCAGGTCAGATAGTTTCTGAGACGGGCAGTCTGTGGGAATCACAGGTCGGACACATGCACACACAGGCACACACAAACGGGCACACACACGCGCTAATAAGACGCTAGTGTCAGAAAAGAACTACAGCTTCAGAAAGAGGCATCACAGGTCTGAAAATAAATACTAATTGTTAAAGTTGCCTTCATTTTTGTATTGATGGTTGGAACTTGGTATTTAACAAAACTTTCAGTTGATATTTATTTGATTAATTATACACATAGTATTTTAAACGTCATATTAAAAATATTTCTCTCATTTAATTCCAGCTAGATTTCATCTATAGAGGATGTGCCATTTGAGTGTCATTTCTGCCTTCATTTAACAGTTGAAATTGATCCAAATGTTTATTTTCAGTTTTTTTTACTTCCATTCAGACAATAGTTGTATTTGAAATACTTGATGGATAAAATGCCAAAATGGTCCAATATATAAAATCCTTATAATAATGACATGCTTCACTAGATTGAAAGAATTTCCTTTTCCTATTTCTCCTTATGTGTTTATTGTGTCAATGAAGCAAAGTCCATTTCCCCATGCATCACCAAGTGCCAGGAAAGCATGAGGCTGGTTGAGTTATCTGAAGGCAGATTGAGCTTTCAGGAACTTTACAGGTTAACCGGTGTAAAGCAGCAATACACTGAGTCATAGTTGTCTAACTAAATGAATGATAAAAAAGGCGAATCTAGCTGTAATGTCACCTGTGAGATCTTGACATTTCCCTGCTTTCAGAATTAATAATGTCAACCTGCTACTGCTTATAAATCTCTCAGACTGCTGTTGGACGAGCTCCATTTTTCATTCACCTCTTTCCGTCAGCTTTATTTTATGACTGAACCAGAATGGATAAATAAGGTACTGCACATCAAATATATCATAGAGGCACACAACATGATGTTGGAGTGTCCCATTTGTTATATCACTTTATCAAATGTCAGCAAAGAAACATATGTCAGTGCATGTGTGTATCAAATCAAATCAAGTTTTATTTATATAGCACATTTATAAACGATTTTTGGTCGAGCCAAAGTGCTGTACATATAATACAAATAGCCTACAGTAGAGACACTTTACAGCAAATACAACAGCACAGATTGTTCAGAATATCAGTATGAGAAAAAACGACACCCTCTGTCCTTAGACCCTCACATCGTACAAGGAACAACTTCCAGAGAAAACCCCACAGTTTAAAGGGAAAAAATGGGAGAAACCTCAGGGAAAGCAACAGAGGAGGGATCCCTCTCCCAGGACGGACAGACGTGCAATAGATGCCGTGTGTAAATCTAAGAGATAATACATTTTACAGCATAGGTAGTCCAAATGTTAGAAAATGCATGCGTCTGTAATAAGAAGATGAATCTACGAAGATGTCAACAATCCCGTGGGAGCCTTCAGGGAGGCAGCATGACGAGACCCAGGCAGGACCGCAGAGACAGGTTTAGCCACGACTCGAAGTCCACGACTTAATCCAGAACTCAGGATAGAGGATCCAGGACACAGGACCACAGCAAGAAGATCAGCCTCGACTCCGGATCCCGGCGTAGATATAGACACAAAACAAGAAAAAATGTGGCTGGGTTAATCGGAACAAGAGAATACACAGACACAGACAGACAGACGGAAGAACAAGCACTGCCTTAGAATAGGTTGAGGGCAAAGGGTAGCAAGTAAGAGAGTAAGAAACATAGGTGGAGAGGCACACTCAGGGAACAAGGTCCCTACTGGAGCCTTAGTTGGAAATTGATGAGAGATAGGGAGGTACGCATGTATCATGCAGGATAGAAAAAACACAAGATTGCTTTTCAAGGTGCACCGTTTTCTTCCTTTTCTTGTATATGTTAGCAAGTTTAGATTTCTCTCAGCTCTTTGAGTTGTTCTGCGGTCGGAGTGAAACCTATCCATTGCTATATTCCCACAGAAAAACAACACTCGCTACATGTTCTACTTATTGAATTCCAACCAAATCAGCCGTTTACAGCCTTTAAACAAGCATTTAATTGGATTGGACTTTATTAACAACAGCCCAATAGCTCAGTGAAAGATGAAGCCTTAGCTAATTACTGCACCAATTCTCAACCCTTACATCTGAAGTCATTCATATATCAGGTAAGCTGAGCTGCTCGCTAAAAGAACATTTGCAATTTGGATCGAATCTTGATACATTGTGCTGCCGTGTTTTCTCCACTCTACTTATGCTAAATGATATGAAGTACATTGTTCTAGCCACACTGTAACTGTGAGTGTGTCTTTTCTGCAATGTAGGCTAAGCTGTGCTTCAGTCTATTGTTTGGAGTTGAATAGCATGCACGGTTTAAAAAGAGAAAGGACATGATTTTCTAATTCTCTTAGGGGTCTTGGCATCTTTAACATGCATCAGTCCTACATTTTGTTGTATTCCTATTTTGTGAAAGTGAACTCCAGTTCAGGGTTCCGTTCCTCAAAGCAATGCAGCACAATGTCTGCAGGCAAGCTTTTGAGCTAAGCACTCCAACTCTATGGAAGTTTTTAGTATTTCTTCATTTAGTCATAATCTGGTTATCAACCCAATCAGAAGCACAAACTGTCTCTCCAACCAGTGATAACAATATATATTTTTTATAACGTCATCTTCTTCCTGTGAGGATTTCACATTTTGTCTTGGAAGATTTATATGTTTCGCTCTAGTGCCTCTGAAAAGGTTTTACATTTTAGATCCTAAACCATAGCAATCCCTCCCTTCTGCAATGCAAACATTGCTGTGATTTGTAAATGAAAACGCATCAAAGCACTGACCCCAGAACTTTGGCCTTACGTGAAACGATCTGAAACTGATTTGTATCTGTATTTATTCATAACTCCAGGGTAAGCCAAACAAAACAGGTAATGCGATAACCAGGGAGGAAGGAGAATAAACCCTTGGTGTGTGCTAAGTGTCCAAATAAATCGAGTCCAACCGTCTCATTAATACCAACCCACCATCTTTCAATCCATTTCACTCATACGTCTTGAGAGAGTGTCAAGTACAGGTCAAAATGCTCCTGGCAGCCCATTCGAGGCTGACGAATACGAGAATGGCTAGGTGCTGAACCTCTGCTGTAGAGATAATGAAGGATTACAGAGATGACGGCAAGAATTCATATTACAAGACCTTCCTTTGCATTAAACTCAAGCATGTACAAAGACATTTCCTACTCAAGTTTGATTGTCTGCCTGCCTTTTGACTTTCAGGATAGTTTCTGTTCCTCAAATAAATGTAGAACAAAAGTACATGGAGGTGTAGGTGGGATCACTGGTATAGGATTTAGGGAAGGATCTATACACCTCAACACAACCCTGTCTCCTAAAAATTACGTTCCCACAGAACTAAACTGCATTCTCAATTACGTTTAGTTCGTTATGAACGTATCTCAAATACGTTTATTTTCTACATATCTTCTAGAAACATATTTTCTCCCACGTTACGTTTCTTATGAACGTATCTTAAATACGTTTTTTTTCTACATATCTTTGCCATTTATTGTCTTGCTTATAATAATGATAATAGTCATTTATAAATATCATTTTAGAGCACACATTTAAAATCAGTAGGCGAGGCTGTAATTTCGCCAGCTGTTACTCTCATGAGCGAGGCAGAAAATAATAGTTTTAACATGCCGAAAAACGTTTCTAGCGTAATTGAGAATGCAGTTTAGTTCTGTGGGAACGTAGTTTTTAGGAGACAGGTTTGCTCAACAAGGTTGTCCTCTACCTATCCATTAGTAAGGTTTTAAAAATGTTGTTTTACTAGTGTAATATGCTAATTTAAATGCTTCTTTTGCACGGTACTAAAAACTCACACTTTCCTCCACTAGAAAAACGATAGAACCGCCCGATCGCTCAATCTGCACTGAGGACTCCTGCTAAGGCCCTCTAGGAGCTTCTGTTGTCAGCTTTATTTAATTACAGGGTAGCTGGTTAAAAAAACAAACAAAGATTGTTTGGATTTTTGACTTCCTGAATCTGAAAGTATAAACACTTCCACCATTTCCCCCTTCCCCTCATGTAGTCAGGATCCAAAAACCCCTTGAATAATGACTCCATAGAAAATGTAATGCCACAGGCCTTTCGGAGATGCTCTAAATTCTCACAAAGCACACATGAGTCAACCAGAGAATTAGAGACCTTCCCATCACTCATGAAGAAGCCTTCAGAAATCCTGAGTCAAAGAGTGATTTACTATACTTGATCTCACTGTCAGGCCAGCTTCCTTCATTTGCTCAAGTCATCACTGTTTCAACAGCAGTATCACGCTCCTCCCCAGTCTTTGCACAGGTGTCAGGGGGTGAATTGAAGTCAACACGCCTCTGGAGAGCAGCACACAGTATTTATTGCCCTGACCCAATAAGTAAAGGGTCAGCGAGGGGGCTAGCAGGGTGGGTGGAGTTTGGAGGGTTGCAAGAAGAGATGACAGAAGTGTCAGTGGGGCAGTGGGGGTCGTCTGGGTATTGGGGGTAGAGGGAAAAGAGCAAGCAGCTGGAACACATGGCGGACTGTCAGCAGCCCAGAGACTTGGCCTGTTCTTCCTCCTCCCCAGATCTCTTTATTTATCTCCCTTTCTCTCCGTTTGCAGAGGGCAGAGAGCAAGCTGGCCCTGAATGATAATAGAGAGGATTTCACTGAGAAAAAGATGGCAAACGCAACTCAAGCTGTCACGACCGCAGCTTTGTATGCCTGGACCAAGATTGGGAGTCTATACCTTTTTCTCAAAGCAGTCAGGCTCTAGAGTCTCCTCTTTCATCATGCGTAGCTTGTCACCAAAAACAATCTGATGCATCTGTTTTCAATCATTTGATGACGATGAGGTCTTTAAATTCGATTTTATAAAACAAAAACTCTGCTTTAAGAACTTTATTCATCCGTTTTTTGATTTATTTTCGCAGCCAAAAATGCGGAAAGTTCAATCAAAGTTGCTGCGCGCTGGGAAGTAAGCATAATTCCAAAAATAGACCCCTTGTCTTCAGACCAATAGCCAATGGGCTACGAGAGATTAGCCTGAACTTTTGCTCCGTAAATATTTGTCAGTTTAATGTACAGTTTATAGTTGGTATTGGTCTACTTCGATTCAACCAAAGCCATGAAGTTCTCTTTGGCAGAGACTACATTTGTTGGATATTTATATATATATATATTTTTCGTATCTACAAGGGAGTCCCTGCCTAGTAAATTCCAACGTCTTTCAACCTCCATGCTAAGTTTGTACTAGATTCTTTGTACAGACATTCTTCAACAAACTCTTTCTGTCTAAAACTGGTGATTAGCTTGGTGTACATGTTTAAGGCAGTTTTAGGCTGTGTGTGTGTGTGTGTGTGTGTGTGTGTGTGTGTGTGTTGTATGGAAGTT